>NC_085928.1:186402196-186705227 GCF_028885655.2 Pongo abelii
CAACCCCACAGTGGCACTGACAATAAGAAGACACTCCTGATAGCTTTGAGAGAGGACACAGAGCATACCACTTGTGCTAGTCCTTGTGTTGAACATCAATGGTAGAAACAATAGAAAGCATCATTAGCAGCCATCACCAACAGGATCTATAAGAGCAGAGTATTACATTGCTTAATATCCAAGAGAACTTGGCTTCCAGACAAACAGAAAACGCTTACTCGGTTAGATGTTAGGAGCCCTGGAGATTCCATAAGAGCAAGCCAGATTGACACCTAGAACAGTACTATTGATTCGTTTTCCCTGGAGCTCTGGGCCTGAAGAAATATAAGTTACAGTCTGATGTCTTGCTCATTATTCTGGCTCCAATCCAAATCAATGTTTTAAAATTTTTACAACTCCTCTATTCAGGCAATTTCTTTGTCCCACCTGTTTTGTATTTTTATTCCATTTACTTCTGATCAATCAAAAAGTTAACTTTTATAGGATTAGTAATTTTGTTAAATATATTTAAGATACTCTTGACTGATGCATAGGAACTAAAGAGGACATGCAATTATGGTAAATATTGATGAGGAATAGTCATTTATTAAACCATAATTTGTTGATATTCCCTTGCTTCTTCTGAAATACTTGCTGAAGTTCACAGATACTGTGTGTCTGACTCAGTTCTATATTCAAACTCCTGTTTGGGCAGAGCAGTGAGAAAAATGAGATTATTAGACAAAAAAATAAATACCTATTCTCTTTGTTTCAAGAAATCCTTGAAAACAGATTTGTCTAGACAAAAGTTTGCTCACCTGGACAAAATGTCTCCTATCAGAACAACAGACTGTTCACCTGGGTAAAGAGCTTATTTACCACCCAGAAGTTTACAAGTTTGTTAAAAGTTCTAAATATCCACTAGAATTCTTAATTATCTTTGGCACAATTATGCCGTTGTTCTTATGAGAGGCACCTTTGAACAAAAAAGAAGGAACAAAAAATTAAAAATATGTATTGAATGGATTTTACTTTGTGTGAAAAAATTCCCCAAATAAATTCTGATTCCAAAACGATTTCTCAAAAAGAGTCCTTGGCCAAGATACATGAAAATGTGAAAAATTCAAACTTACCTATTTTATATCCCCCAAATCACAACTTGAACATAACGGCCCTTATCTCATTTATCCTCTTCCCCTTTCTTGTATTTTTCAGTACTCTCTAATCCTATCTCTCTTTATGACCCAATATATTTCCATTCCAGACAGCCACAAACCCCAAGTTGTAACTGCCTCTTAACTTCAATTCACTTTAAAAGAAAGCATGGCCAGTCAAAATGGCTCACACCTGTAATCCCAATATTTTGGGAGGCTGAAGTGTGAGGATCACTTGAACCCAGGAGTTTAAGAGGAGCCTGGGTAACATAGTGGAACCACGTCTCCACAAAAAGTAGAAAAAAAAATTATCCAGGCATGGTGGTGCACACGTGTAGTCCCAGCTACTTGGCAGGCTGAAGCAGGAGTATCACTTGAGCTCAAGAGGTCAAGGCTGCAGTGAGCTGTAATGATGCCACCATACTCCAGCCTGGATGAGAGAGTGAGATTCTGTCTCAAAAAATAAAATAATAAAATAAAATAAATGAAACACAACATTCCGGCATTAACACTCATGTTGAGCATCAACATGAGCTGTCATTCATGTGTTATTGCTACTCCTGTTACATTTCATAAGTAATAAAATACCTATAAATAATAAAATACCTATATATGTCAGTATCTTTAACTTCACTTTTCCCCCCAGATCTTTGAACAAAGAGCCTCACATTTTCATTTTGCACTGGATCTTCAAATTATGTACCCAGTCCCTATGCTGTAATTCCAAGCATAGCAGAAAAGTGAAGCAATGTCAAAAAAGTATGTAATTCCTCTGCTGCAATTTTCCTAAAATTATATGAGAAGTAAATCAAAATCAACCTCTTTAGATATAATACTAGTTTTTCAAACAGAAATGTGTGCAATCTTGAGAATAGTTCTGTACTTATATCCCTAAAATCTTCTATGGTATCTTAACTGTTATGAAAAAATATCTGACCAAAAAAAAGGGAGAGGATGTGATAAAATTAGGTAATTTGATTTATATTTCCTGTGGTGGTTGATTTTATATGTCAATTAAGTAGGCTACAGGGTACCCAGTTATTTGCCAGCCATTATTCTGAGTGTTTCTGTGAAGATATTTTTGGATGAGATTATTAAATCTGGCAGAGTGAGTAAAGCATATTGTCTTTCTTTATGTGGGTGGGCCTCATTCAAGCAATTGAAGATGGGAATAGAACAAAAAGGCGGACCCTCCCCCACATAAGAGGGAATTCCTCTTTTCTGACTGCCTTCAAACTGGGGACATCAGCTTTTGTTTTTGACTTCAGACTCAAACTGAAACATTGGCTCTTCCTGGATCTTGAGTCTGCTAGCCTTTAGCTGGAACTACATCAGGAGCTCTCCCAGTTCTCAGGCCTTCAAACTTGGACTAGAGCTACATCATCTATTCTCTTGGGTCTCCAGCTTGCAGACACACCCTGTGGATTTGGGGGCTTGTCAGCTTCCCTAATTGCATGAGCCAGTTTTTGATAATAAATCTCTTTATATAATGTATCCAACCTATTGGTTCTGTTTCTTTGGAGAACATTGATTAATATACTTACATAGCTATTTCTGTGAACTCTTCATATTGGGGACCAATTTTGGTCTCTTGACTTATTGTAGACACTTTTGGCTTCTGGATTAGAAAGTGACCACAAACGTTGATAATAAACATTATGTATTCGTGTGTATGTAGTCCTCGTTGGTGATTTCTGGAAGTTTAAATGCCATTGTCCCACTGGTGATCCATTAAATGATTCTAAAAATAGTCACCCAACAAAAAAAGAACAGGAAAATGTGATGCTTATTTTAGAGACCGCAATCATACCTGCTGGAAAGTTGGTACGTGATCACAATGCCTTAACCAATGAGGTATTAATAGATCTCTTCTTTAACTCAAGCTTATGAATGTTCCTGCGAAGCAGGGGATTGAGACCACCTACATCCACTTAGAGTAACAGGACAGAGAAGTGAGGCTGCCAATGTCACCTATGACTTAACTATTTTTTCTATGACATTCTGGCCTAGGAATATAAGCCTGTTGACCAATAAATCATACACCTGATTTAGAAAATTCCCATAACACATTTTGTCTGAAAAAAATCTTTTTCTTATCTTGGCAAAGAGCTCTTCTTTCAAGACAATGTATTGTTCACCTGGCAAACAGTTTGCATATCAAACAACGGTTTATCAAGACTCACTTTATTTGAGGTTTATTTAACCTCACTGTATTTACCAACTTTAAATTATTATGCCATAAAACTTGCTTATTCCTGATCAATTTTCCACCTAGAAAGACCCTAACTTAATAAATATCAGACCCCATAACTTAATAAATATTTTTTGTAGGCATTCCTCTTTAAGGCACTACTAAGACTCTGTTGGGGGGGCAAACATCTCTCATTACAGTACAACTCATGCTTAGCTTTGCTTAACCAGCTGATTTTTTGGTGATCTTTTGAAAAGTTGGCAAACAACAGGCACATGTATCCCTGTTAACCAAGTTACATTTGCCAATATAGCAAGATAAGAAAAAAGAGGAGAAAAGAGCAATAATTAAATATTGTAGCTAGAAACTACTCTACTAAAGGATAAAATGAAAAAGCTTCTCCATCATCCTAAATTTACTGTTGTATAAAGATGACTACCATTTGGCCATACAACCCCAAATTTTATTTTTCCTCAGATGTTTTAATACTCAATAGATTCATTGAGGTAGGGTGGTAGAACAATAATCAGAAAGAAAATGTCTGAAAAAAGTCATCTGGGGTGTCCATATAATTGAAATTAAGATTTATTCCTTTAGTGTCAGAAAACCTAGAATTGATGTCTAATTATATATTTATTTATGCAATTTTTAAAATCACTGATTATTTCTTTGTTTAGTTTGAGTTTTTTTTAGCAATTTTTAAAATCAGATACATGATTTGCAAATATTTTCTCCCACTCCGTAGGTTGCCTTTGCTCACTGTTGATAGTGTCCTTTGATACACAAAAGTTTTTTTTTATTTTGATGAAGTGCAACATCTATTTTTGGATGAAATTCCATTTCTTAACTCTTTCCTGGGAAATACACAAGAATGTCTCTAATTTTCCAAGAATTTACTGTTAGAAATTGTGTTGGAGTTACTTTTTTAATGAAAGCCAACATCTAACTGAACAAACAAAAAAAGTGCCAATTCACCACTGGGAGGAGAAAACAGATTTGGAGAACTCTGTTAAAATAAGTACAATGAGTAATGATCCACTGTACTCTTCATTTGAGGATAAAGAGGGAAAAAGTACATTGAAGTACCTCATGTTTAGTGGGAAACAGAGATAAAAATAGAAAGAAATAAATCTTTCCTGTTTGGAGCTGTGACATAGTCTCAGGCGGAAACCAAGAAGTACCACAGAGCCAGGTCTTGTTTAGCCCATGAGCATGATGGGCCTCCTGCTGCACTCTGCCAAGAGCCATTATTTTCTGTGTAAGCAAACGACATTTCCATAGTAAGATAAGTAGCCCTGCTATTGGCAGTGAGTGGAGGAACAGTAAGTAAAATACGCTGGTGTATACCATGGAGTGCTAGTCAGTATCTAAAAACCACAAACTGGATCTCTACCCAGCAACATACAAAGCAAGGAAAAATAGTGTGAAGTGAAAATAAACAGGGTGAGGGTTTTGTTTTTTGCTTTTTGTTTTTGTTTGTTTTGTTTTGTTTTGTTTTGAGAGGGAGTCTTGCTCTGTTGCCCAGGCTGGAGTGCAGTGACGCCATCTCGGCTCACTGCAACCTCCACCTCCTGGGTTCAAGCAATTTTCCTGCCTCAGCCTCCCAAGTAGCTGGGATTATAGGTACCCGCCACCATACCTGGCTAATTTTTGTATTTTTAGTAGAGATGGGGTTTCACCATCTTGGCCGGGCTGGTCTTGAACTCCTGACCTCGTGATCTGCCCACCTTGGCCTCCCAAAGTGCTGGGATTACAGAGGGTTTTTTTTAAACAATACCATTTATATAAAACGAACATAAATACACATAAATATTACATATTTTACAAAGATGATAATTCAATGGTAACCCAGCAGATGTGGTTGCTTTTGAAAGGGAGAAAAATCGGGTAAGTAATAAGGAGAAAATCAAATACATGTGTAATTAAATGAGAGAGACTTAGTATAGACCAATGACAACAGTGTGCTCTGAAGTAAGGATTAGAATTAGGTACTCTCTTCTACGCATATATGGTACCATTTTTTCAAAAAAAAAAAAGTAGGCGTTATGAAGATATAACAAACAATATCAGTGAGCTAGATGGCCAGTAGGTAAAACTGGTAATGACTTCATGATGTCCATATTCTGAGATGTGTCCTTAGGAAGCAGGTAACCCTATAATGTGAAGCCTTTGTGGAGAAGTAAACGAAAGTAAGAGTGCGACAGCAGAGAGTGAGAGTGAAATCAACACAGCAAAATGGAGGTTGAATTTCATGCCTAAAGAAAGAACAAAGCCAAAGAGAATTTAGGGAGAAGCAACAGCAACAACATAAAAAGCACTGGAGGGAGAAGGTTGATGGGAAGAAAACTGTGAAAATGAAAAGGTGTTTAGATAAGAAAGCAGGAGAAAGTTGAAATAGTTATTCTAAGATTCACAGATTGGGCAAGCTCCAATGTTCATATATGGATAAAGGCATTTAGTGGTTTTGTAAGATCAATGTAAAAATACAACATGATTACAGAGAAGCAGAGCAGTGTTTTTTGTTTCATTTGGTTGTGTTCATTACAAACCGGGCTTTAAAGTGGATAGATAAATTAATGGTTTTCAAGTTAACAGGTATCACAAGCACCTGGAGGGCTTGTTAAAGCGGAGATTGTGTTGGGCTCAACTCCCAGAGTTTCTAATTCAGAAGGTCTGTGTTGTGCTCTGAGAATCTGCCTTTCTCACAAGTCCCCAGATGATGCTTATGCTGCTGACCGCGGACCAATCTTTGGGAATTACTGATCTCAACAATGTAAGAATAACTAGTTTAAGAAGGTATTTGTAGAATAAGTACTGATTGCAGTGTTTTCCTTGGGCAAGCTTTTCCAGAGAAAATAATTTTTGCTTGGACCAGTAGCTCAAGTTCTTGAAGTAGGAAATTTTTATGGCCAACTTATTTTGAGGGGAAAGGTCAGGACATTTTGTTTGTTTGTTTGTTTAAGTCAGTTTAAAAGGATATGATTCGAGAAAGCCTTAGGCTTAGTTTCAAAGCTAAGGATTTTGAAAAGCGATCTAGAATTTGAAGCCAGGATTTAAGATAAAACGTAAGAAGTAGGAAGGTAATAAGGATGTTGGGCTATAGGCCAGAAAGTCTTAGTAACAGACATTTCGGCATAGCGTGGTGGTTAACAGCATATTCTTAAGGATTAGGTGACCAAGGTTCAGCTTCTGGCTCTCATTTACAATTGTTTTTCTGTATGAAAATTATCCAGCATTTTTCCATCTTGATTTCCTTGTTTTAAAATAGGATTGATAAGGCACGACCACATTAAGCAGGATAGGCAGTCTGCTGTAACAACTCACCCCAAAATTTCAGTGGCTTGACACGGTAAGTTGATTTCTTGCTTCATATATTTCAATTTATGTAAATATTCCTGGTTGGTATGATCTTTAAGGTAACTTCATTCCAGCAGTGACTCAGGCTCAAGCTGATTGTATCTCATGATTTCACATTCCATGGCTTCACGGCTGTCCTGATGTCATCCCAACATCAGATGAGAATGTAGGTGGAAGGAAGAGAAAATATGGAGCATTGCACTTAGCACAGAGAGATACTCATCACTCTTATAGAAATTCATATGACTAATGTCAAAAACTAGTCATATGACCACACCTAAATCCAAAAGTGGCTGAAAACATAGACCCTGAAGCTTCCAAATGCAAATCAACACTATGAAAGGGGAGCGTGAATGATCTTGTAAAATAGTCATCTCTGCCACACTAGTTCCCAGGATTGTTTTAAATAGTAAATAAAGTACTAAATGTAAAGTGCTTAGGATGTAGTAACAATGACGATTAACCTAATTTACTGGTTCGTTAAGTGGCAAACAGCCATAGTCAGTCTTGGTAGCATTGAAAGACCAGAAACTTTTAGGACTACGAGGCATAATTCCTGCTTAAAATCTGTTCACCCGGCCTGGCACAGTGGCTCATGCCTGTAATCCCAGCACTTTGGGAGACCAAGGCAGGTAGATCACCTGCAGTCAAGAGTTCAAGACCAGCCTGACCAACATGGTGAAACCCCATCTCTACTACAAATACAAAAAATTAGCTTGGTGTGGTGGCGTGCACCTGTAATCCCAGCTACTCGGGAGGCTGAGGCAGGAGAATCGCTTGCACTCAGGAGGTGGAGGTTGCAGTGAGCTGAGATGGTGCCATTGCACTCCAGCCTTGGCAACAAGAGCAAAACTCCACTTCAAAAAAAGAATGTATATATAAATATATATATATACATATATATATATATATTTATATATACATTTTTTCCCCTTGAAGAAAAATTTGATTTCCTTTGAAGAAAATTAATTATCAAAACAAAACCCCTCTCTTAAATGTTTTGTTATTAATATTTCTAATCATGTCAACAGTACAGAGAAGAGCATAATTACTCTCATGTACCAACTAAGTAGCTTCAACAATTATCAGCATTTTCATTTGTACCTTCCATGTTTCTTTTAAAGCAAGTCTCAGTTATGGTAGCATGTCACCTGTACATGCTTCAGTATTATCACTGATAAATAATGTTATAGACCAAGCTAAATTTACATGAATTCCTTAACAACATCTAATCTCCAGATCATATACTTATTTCCCTGATCATGTCAAAAACATTCTTTTAGAGTTTTTAAATTAGAATCTAACTTTAAGCAAGTTCCCCATGTGTCATTTGGGTGTTATGATTCTGATGAGTTTTTTTTTTAATAGAAAACAGTTTCTCTTCTCATCCATTTTTTAAAATGTAATTTATTTTTTGAAGAAAGTGGGACGTTTGTTCCATAGAAATTCCCATGACTTGGATGATCATATCCATGTGATATCATTTAATATGGGAGTCTATTTCCTGTATTTCATGTAAACCAGTAGATATATTCCAGAACTTTGATTAGATTTAAGACCAATTCTTTTAGCCAGAATACTTCATAGGTTGTGCTGTGTCCTTCCTAATAGATCACTTCAGGAGGTACATAATGTCTCATTGATCTCTTTGTGAAGTTGAAATTAATTAGTGGGTTCAGTTGATGTGAGCCCAGTCTTCCTTTAAGTCTCTCATCAAACTGTTATTTTAAGGTTTTAGTAGCTTTTTTTATTTTTTTGAAACAAGAGTCTCACTCTGTTGCCCAGGCTGGAGTGCAGTGGTGCAATCTCGACTCACTGCAACCTCCACCTCCTGGGTTCCAGTGATTCTCTTGGCTCAGCCTCCCAAGTAGCTGGGATTACAGGTGCACACCACCAAACCTGGCTAATCTTTGTATTTTTTGTAGAAAGGGGGTTTTGCCATGTAGCCCAGCTGGTCTCAAACTCCTGTTCTCAAGACATCCACCCACCTTAGCCTCCAAAACTGCTGGGATTATAGGCGTGAGCCACTGTCGATTTTAGTAGCTTTTAATAATCAGTGCCTAAACCCATGTGATGATGGTGATTTTATATGGTGCTTTCTGCATTTAATAGTTGAAATTATTTTGTAAAGAACGTCTTACTAATTCTGTGCACTCTGTAGTACCAAACAGGTATTAGTTTTCAGAATGATAAATTAGTTCTCCAAAAACCTTCAATAGTCCCAGTGAACTTTTTGTTGTGTTCATGAATTTTGAATTCATGAACTTTTATATAATTAATGTGTTTTAATTCATTTGAGTATTATTTTTCTTATGCCATATTCTCTTGATGCCAGCCAATGTGAGTCCCATCATACTGGCTCCTATGTCTGTTTGGTTTTACTCCAGTTGTCTTTGATAGATTTCTTGGTTTCTGATAAAACATAATGCTCCTTGTCTGATCATGAACATTTTCTGCCCAAGCTGAAATCAGTCATTTCTTGTAGGTAGCCTTGTACCTTTTAGTGACAAGTTGTATTTGGAAGGTACAATGGAGACTTTAGGGGTGCACATTGCTACTGGATTGGTATTATTTCCAGGTTTTCTTCTGTGGTAAGACTTGTAACAAATTTTCTAACCTGGAGAATTTACTATGTGCAATTGAAAAGAATATTTATTTATCTGTGTGTTGGTTAATGCTCTATAAATGTCAGCAAGATCAAGGTGGTGGATAGTATTGTTCATCTTCTATATGCTTGCTAATTTTCTGCCTAGTTTGTGTATCAGTTTTTGAGAGTGGGGTTGGAAAATCTCAAACTATTACTATTCAGGTCTCTATTTCTTCTTTAACTCTGTTAGTTTTTGCCTTTTATATTTAGAAGTTCTGCTGTTAGGTATGTGTATATATGTATAGTTGCCATATCTTCCTAAAAAATTGACACCTTTATTATCATAAAATGTCTTTTTTTCTAGTAATATTTCTTGTCTTAAAGTCAATTATTTCTGACATTAAAATAGTAATTCTAGATCAACTATGATTATTGTTTGTATGGTATGTTTTTTCATATTCTTTTAATTTCAACTTAGGTCTTTGCATCTATAGTGTGACTCTTGTGGACACCATGTAGTTGGACCTTATTCTTTTTGTTTTCAGTCTGTCAATGTCTGCATTTGAGTTAGGTGCTTAGCCCATTCACATTTTATATAATTATTGATACATTAGATTTACATTTGCCATTTTGCTGTTTATTATCTAAATGGATACAGCCACAGGTAAGAATGCCTTGGATTTCCACTCTCCTTGTTTAAAGGTTAGTCGATTTTCTCTAAGAGCTTCTCATTTATCTTAAATCATTGGCCAATTTCCAGGTCTCTGAAATGGTTGTTTTTGAAAAGTTTCTGCAGTTTTATAGCTACTTTTTGAGAATATTATACAGTGGCCACCTCACTCCACTATGCTAGAAATCCCTGCATAAGTTTTTTGCATTAGTTCTGGAATAAAATAAAAATAATCTGAACCAGGATGAATATCATTGAAGATTATAAAATGGATTTAATAAATATTTAAAAGGTAAAATAGACAAAACTTCAAGAATAATAACATTTAAGAAGTGGTGAAAATGAAGACGTTAGGATAAATTCCAAATCAGTAGAACATAATAATTAAAATTGTAGATTTAAATGTTAACTCTGTCACTTTGGGCTGAGTGGCATTTCTAAGGCTTTACTCATCTGAAAAACAGAGATAATAATCATTCTTGTGTGAGCATTTAATATAACGATGCATATAACATTGTTTGCACAGTGCCTGACATCTTGTAAGTTCTTTAAAAATGTGACTATGACTTTTACCATTATTAAGTCATCCCCTGTTCCTATAAGTTTTGTTAAATTAATTAGCAGTGCCATTGAAATCTGGTCACAAACACCTGGGGCATACTCCATAAGAGCTCTGTAAGAAATTAAGGTACTTCTAATTCTTGCTAATCACCAATAAGATAAACTTGAGTAATATTCTTAAAACAATTAAATTAAATTAAAACAATTTTATACCAAAAGTTCTAAATATATTATGGCATAATTGTCATCAGTAATAAGGAATATGAGATTTTTTAAAGAAAAGCTGTCAATTACCTTTAAAATAGCTGTCAAATATTCCTTGCTATGTAATATATTTCAAAGGGGTTTTTAAAATAACATTTATTTCCTCTTCAGTTTTCCTCATTCCTTCAGCAAACACTGATTATTTTCCCTAGTGTCCTAAATAGAGATTGAAATCAATGTGGATTTGGGGTTTATGATTTGATTAGTGTACCTGAATCATTAATGATATGAGCTCAACTCTTAAAATAGTTTGAATAAAGAGCTGCTGTTCACAGATCACACAAAGAGAGACCAACAATGCAAGCCTTCATTTCTACACATTAATATTAACTACTAACTCATGCCCAAGGCCTTATTTCAGTAGAAAAATCAAGTGAATTCTAAAATACATAATGATGGTTATCTTTTTATTTTTATTCATTTATAATTTATACTTCCCATACTTCCAAAATATATTTGAAATTGCTTTTAATAAACTCATGAGAAAATAAAAGATAAAAGCAAAAAAAAAAAAACAGATCAGAAGGAAGCAAAAGGGGTAGAAATAATTCTACCCAAAATCCAGGGTCAGAAGGCAACGAGCATTGTCTTTAGCTCTGACCTTCCTGGTAGCCAAAAGAAAAAGAGAAATAATGGGTCACTTCTTCTCTCTAATTGATTAAAGGAAATGCAATAATGCCTCACATGAGAGAAACTTTCCTTGTACTAAATTTTGGAAGGCATTCAATTTCACAGGATCTTATATAAGACACACAGACATGGAGAAATTCAGTGGGTCATTGATCCTTCCAAAGCTCAGGTCACTTATACCCAGACTCTCCCAGAGAGGTGGGTAAATGTGAGTTGTTTCTAGGGGCACACAAGGAAAAGCAACCTTATTGATGTGAAAGTGAGGGAGTTATCATTCATTCATTTATTCATTCAAGTCCTTTTCCTACTTATTTGGAATGTAAGTCATTTCATAAGTATTCTAAGAACTTCAAACTGCAAGTCATACCTGTAATTTGGGGAAGCATCATGATGGGAAGTCATCTCTGGTGGTTTCTGATTTAAAAGCCCAGAAGATAAAATTCTTACATGATTTTAATGAATCCTTCCCACCCTGCTTATCACCAGGGTCAAGCAGGAAAAAGTCTTTTCTTGTTCCACATTCACCCCTCTACCCCCAAGCAGGGAAGGGGTTTGGGGAGCATAGTGGGGATGGCTGAGATGCTGGCTATGGGGGGGTCTGGCCTGGCAGCCCCTGTTCCAGGGATGGTTGCCCAGGCCTGGGGATGGCTGTCTAGGTCCCTGCCTTCTCCCCTGCATTGGAGGGATGCGGTTCAGGCCGGTTGCTGCTGTCCTTTTATGACTTTTCCTTTAAAGTTATAGATCCATAAGTTATTTTTTTCTCTCTAACTTCATCTACATAATGTTACTGAGGGAAAGAAGAAAGATGAAGAGTAGGGTGAGCCTAGACTTGCTCCAGCTATGGCTAGCTATGTACCTGTTCTTTTTGTAAAGATTTATTATCTGCTTTTGGTAACTGTGGACTCTTCCACATGACAGCTACTTGACAGCTCCTTATAGTAATACATTTTTCCTCTCAAGGTTCATTAATTCATCCACTGCCAATGTTATAGGTAATGATGTTGATAATTATGATAGCAGATAACTTTTTAGTGACCATTAAATGTGTTACAGGCTTTGGGTTAGTAGCTTTATTTATTTGCAATAATAATCCCATGAAGTGGAACTATTAAGTTATTTTGGGACTAGGAAGATTGAGGTTTACAAAGATCAGTAAATTGCCTGGAGTTACCTAGCTGGAAAATGGCAGAGCTGGGATGTGAAGTAAGTTTCGCTCACTGAAGAACCCTTACAACTTACAACTACCAAACTGTGGTGTACTTGGACAGCTTTGGAATTTACCATCAAAAGGAATTGGATTTGGGGCAAGCTCTGAGAGTTCCTAGCTATATGACCTTAGGTGACTAGCAGAAATTCTAAGACTTAGTGCCTTTATTTGTAAAAATTTGAATAATACATTTTTACTCTCAAGGTTTTTTCTAAGAATTTGTAAGCATAGTGAAAGAATGTGGCCTCAAGGTGATCAACATTAGGTGCTTTCCTGTTGACAATTGCTGGTGCTACTTACATTAAATTACTGCTTTAATCTTTTAAAATTAAGATTTCTAAGGTAATGGACTCCTTATTTTAAAAATAGTTTTGGGTTTACAAAAAAATGATAATAAGCTGCTGGTATGGAATTGTCATATACTCTCCTAGCCCATACACCCTTTCCCCTATTATTAACATCTTGCATTAATATGGTACACGTTACAATTAAAGAACCAATAATGACACATTATTATCAAGTAAAGTGCATATATTAAGATTCACTCTGTATTATACAGTTCTATGGGTTTTGACAAATGCATAATGTCATGTATCTACCATTATAATATACAGAATAGTTTTACCACTCTGCAAATCTGTGCTCTACCTGTCTTCCTCCCAGCCCCTGTAAACTCCTGCCAACTGCAGATGTTTTTACTGTATCGAAAGTTTTGCCTTTTGCAGAATGTCATATCACTGGAGTCATATGGCACGTAGGCTTTCAGAAGTCATTCTTTCACTTAATAGTGTACATTTTTATTTCCTTCCTGTAATTTTGTGGCTTGGTAACTCATTTTCTAACACTGAGTAATACTCCATGATATGAGTATAACACAATTTGTTTTTCTGTTCGACTACTGAAGGACATCTTGCTTGCTTCCAGTCTGGGCAGTAATGAATAAAGCTACTATAAACATTCATGTGAAAATTTTTGTGTGGGCATGAATTTTCAGATGAAATGGATAAATACTTAGGGAAATGGTTGTATCATTCTATGGTAAGACTACGTTTAGCTTTGCAAGAAACTGTCAAATTGTCATTCAATGTGGCTGTGTCATTTTACATTCCTTAAAATGATTGAGAGTGTCTAATGTTTCACATCCTCATCAGCATTTGGTATTGTGAGTTGTATGAATTTTATCAACTCTAATGTGTATGTATTGGTATCTCATTTTTTTAATTTGCAATTCTCTTATGACATATGATACTGAACATCTTTTTATATACTTATTTGCCATCTGTATGTATTCTTTGGTGAGGTGTCTGTTCAGATGTTTTTGTCCATGTTTTAATTGGATTGTTTGCTTTCTTAGTATTGAGTTTTGAGTGTTTCGTATGTTTTAGATACAATCCTTTATTAGGCAAGTGTTTCTCAAATATTTTTCCCGCTATGTGGCTTATCTATTCATTCTATTCACAGTGTCTTTTGCAGAGCAGAAGTTTTTAATTGTAATAAAGTTCACCTTATCATTATTTTATTTCATGGATCATGCCTCTGGTGTTATACCTAAAAACTCATCACCAAACCAGTGGTCCCGAGATATAATTCTCTGTTATCTTCTAGAAGTTTTATAATTTTATATTTTACATTTAGATCTATGATCCATTTTAAATTCATTTTTATGAAAGGTATTAAGTCTATGTCTAGAATCTTTTTTTTTACATGTCGGTGTCCAATTGTTCATCATTTGTTGAGAAACTCCATCTATCTGTATTATTTAAACATCTTTGTTTTTATTTGTTTTAGTTCAAATCAAGTCTATCTTGATCATGTTTTCTTTAACAGATTTGCACATGTTTTTACTACTGAGAGACAGCAAATTTTAATCTATAACAAAAAGTGTGTTCCACTTTGTATGTAAGCCATTGGTAATGTTTTCTTGTTCTGTTACCTTTGGGGTCTACTTTAAAACGCAGCTTAAAAAATGGAGTAAGAAATTGAAAATGATCTCCAAGGAAAGTCTGTGCCTCAAGGTCTTTTAAGAAAATTGTGTAAGATAATTGCTTTTCAACCACTGTCTTCAAGTGTATGCTTTCTAGCTCAAGAAAAGAATGAGCTAGCTTGATCTTATTCTCTACCCTTCCTATTGGCACTTCTGTTGACACTATTCTGACTAGGTGGTAGAATTCAGTCTTGCCTGGTGTATGTCTTAGGCCCTTCTTGAACTTTTCTTTAAGACTTCCACCTTACTTTGTTTTTTTCTTCCCATTAAACATAATTTCACAAAGTGCACCAAAAGCTTTTTGTATCTTCTTCTTATAATGTGTCAGTGAGAAAAGTTACTGAAATATTTCACCTACTGAAAGGAACAAATGTTTATATTGTTTACACAGTACTACTCTCTCGCCCGGAATATTCAGTTGCTTGGAGAACGTCAGGATGGGTTGGCTGGATAAACACAGAAGATAAGTTATTGTACTGTCTCCTCCCAAATCTGCTACTTTTGAGATTGCCTTTTGGGGAGGGTAATACAATTGCAACAAATAGTCAGGATATATTCAGCTATATATAATAAAAACCATAAACCAGTGGTTAACCAAGAACGAGATTTATTTTCTCAAATAACAAGAGGCCTAAGTTTGGCAATTGAGATCTGGTGCAGATGTTCAAACAACCATGCTCCCTCAATCTTCCTACTTTACCATTCTTGGTATGTGATCACAAATGGCAATTGCATGTATGGTCATTGCAGTTGGATTGCAGGAAGCAAAATAAAGTGGTGTATTTGTCATGATTAAAAGAAAATCTTCCCAGAAATTCCAGTAGACTCCTACTTACATTTCATTAGACAAAATGATGTCACAGAGCCACCTTTAACCACAAGAAATGCTGGAGAATAAAATGTTATATTTTCAGCTGTGTGGATTGCTACCCCATGATAGTTCTTTTAATAATGAAGAAGGAACGAAGATATAAGGTCTGCTACTTGAGACTGTCTGTGACGTGAACTGTGTCTGCTCAACTACATTAAAGTTTGATGGCACAGAAATTGAGCAATCAAGCTCTAAAAATAGACTGAAACTACAATTTGATTTTAGTCATAATTTATATGTTACAAGGTATACAGATTCATAATTATTCATCTACTTATTTATTTTAGAGACAGGGTCTTGCTTTGCCCAGACTGGAGTACAATGGTGAAATCATAGCTCACTGCAGCCTTGAACTCCTAGCCTCAAGGGATCTTCCTGCCTCAGCCTCAAAGTGCTGGGATTACAGGCATGAGCCACCGTGCTCAGTCATAATTACTTTAATGATGAAATGGATTACTAAATTTGATTTTCCCACAGCTGTATGTTTTTCATCATGCCATATAATAAAATGCTTTCTAAATATTTTTTAAATGTATCCCTCATCTCCATTTCTTCCATCACTCTCCTAAGGTAGGCTTGGCTTATTACTATTACTTTTTAATTGGTTCCTACCTTGCCAGCACAAACCCATTTCAACTAATTCTCCAAGTATCTGTCAGAAAGTGTGAAAGCACAAATCTGATTATGCCAAACTTGTGCCAAATCCTTTTTTTTTAATCTCCTCCTTTAGAAATCAAGCCCAAGGTTATCCACTAGAGAAAGGCACTCTCTGCCTCAGCCTCTTCCTGTCACCCCAGCTTGGATTCTTACCTACTCCTCCTTTGTATCTGACATTAACAAAATAACTTAATAGTAGTTTTAATTCATGGGATTTTTACTGGGATTAAGTGAAATGCTCATCCCAAGGCCTGGCACACAATCCAACAATAAGCCATATTTCTCTAGCCTCTTCTTATTTGATGTTCCTGTCACTACAGTCCTCTTTTGTATTATTTTCCCTTCATCAGGGAAATTACTTTCATTAAACTGTAACAAACAACTAAGAGGAAATGGTCACCTCACTTCAGACGCCATTTCTTCAAAGACATCTTTCCTGGCTTTTTTCTCTCCTCTCGTAAGATTGCATGACTAAATCTATCATAGAAACCAGCTTCTCATACTGAAATTATCTGTGTGGATTTTTGTGCATTGGGCTTGCCAGCTGCTTGTATTTCCTTGACCTGTATTGTCAGTGTTAGCAGAGTGATTGGCAAATAGTAGGTGCCCCATAAATGTTTGACAAAAGTAATTATGTTATATATACATGCTCTTTAATTACAGAAAAAGCAATTTCCTTTCAATGTTATCAGAACTATTTTCTTTATTAATTACTTAAATTCACATAAAAATTAACCAATGAAGCAAATTGTATCTCTTGTAACACACTGAAGAAATTGCAACACAAAAAACCAATCATTTAAAACCTCTTAGAAAAAAAGTACAACATATAATTTTGGGAGAAATGACATTGGGAGGTAATTTTTTTAAAAAACCAACAACTCCAGATTGGAATGAAATGGAAATTATTTTTCTGTTTTAAATTTGCTTACATAGTTACAGAACTTAATCAATGTCTCCTTAGTTCTTATTCTAGTACTGGCAGGAACTAATAATTTTTTCCAGACTTGTATCTTGTTTTTATTACACTCTGATATGATCTTTATTATGCTTTTACAAAATCTATGTTAATGTATTGTATTCACAAGAGTGGGCTGAGAATGCCACAATTCTCTTTAAATCTTAAAACTAGGAGACTCTGTGCCTCTCTTCTTTAGCAAAAAAGGAAACTGAATCCAAAGGTGTTAAGTCACTAGCCCAAGGTCACATAACAGCAATGGCAGAGCTGAGACTAGAACTAGGACATCAGGTACAAAGTATATTTTTCTGATGGAAATTTAGGAATATATTCCAAATCTCATTGTGGCAGTTTTATTCTGTCTAATTTACCTACATTGGAACTAAATTTCCCACAATCCCCTTTCCTATGTATTTTCTTGTTAGAGTTGGCCAAAAGAGAAGTATGTTTGAGATTTGGATGTCAGAAGCAAAGCAGTAACCGTTACACTTTGAAAGTCACTGCAATCACTTACGTGGATGACAGGTGCAAAGGGGCCAGCAGATTCCAGCCTTTCCTCATTCTCTTTCACTCCAGGTCTATTTCTCCTTTCCATCTGCTAGTTTTGCTGACCAACCGTGACCCCAGACACACAAACAGAATAGCTTTCCAGAGACCTTCTTATGAGTACTTCCTGTCCTACTCCAGCAACTGGCTGTTTCTGGGTTTAGAAGGCCCGCTAGCACTTTGGGAGGCCGAGGCCTCGTGATCACACGAGGTCAGGGGTTCAAGACCACCCTGACCAACATAGTGACACTCGTCTCTACTAAAAATACAAAAATTATCCTGGTGTGGTGGTGGGCGCCTGCAGTCCCAGCTACTCGGCAAACTGAGGCAGAAGAATCGCTTGACCCCGGGAGGCGGAGGTTACAGTGAGCCAAGATCACGCCACTGCACTCCAGCCTGGGTGACAGAGTAAGACTCTGTCAAAAAAAAAAAAAAGGCCTGTTATTGACTTTTCTATGATCCTCTAAGTCCTTTCAGATCCCCGTTCCTCAGTGACTCCCACAGTTGTGGGAACTGGTATTCCTACAATAAATTCCTTATTCTGCAATGCTGATGGCAGTTCTGCTTCCGTCACAGAACTGACTCACACACCCAATTAACACGTGAATTATCACATCTTACACATCATTTTTTTAAAGAAAAAAATGTTTGCTAAGCTGACAGAAGATACTGATTACAGTGAGACAAACTGTTATAGCATAAATTATCATATAGACTTGCATATAAAGATACAGCCTTCATTCTCAAAATATGTCTGCACAATAAAAACCTAATATGTATTATTTGTTTCCAAAGAGTATTGATAAGTAAAGCACACAAAGATCAAACCTGTGATTACAGAAACACATTGATATATTAAAAGATCTAAGAAGCTCTTTAACCTGGTATTTTCCAAACTTGTTCTTGCATCGAAACTGCTTTCCATTTTTTTTTTCTTTTTTTCAATTGTGAAGGATGGCGTATACCTATTAATATTGGACATACCCACAGTTAATAATTAGAAAAGATAGCATGTTAATATTGAGATTTTTGACTACTATTTAAGAAGGATACTAGGTCTGTCCATTGGCATGAATATTATAAAGGAATTCCACTGGATTTTAGTTGTAATGATACCAACTATCAGAAAGGCCTTGAAGGCACTACCCAGTTCGTGCCCACATAAACATGTTTTTTTTTTTTTTTTGAGACAGAGTCTCACTCTTTTGCCCAGGCCAGAGTGCAGTGGCGTGATCTTGGCTCACTGCAAGCTCCTCCTCCCGGGTTCATGCCATTCTCCTGCCTCAGCCTCCCGAGTAGCTGGGACTACAGGCGCCTGCCACCACGCCCAGCTAATTTTTTGTATTTTTAGTAGAGACGGGGTTTCACCGTGTTAACTAGGATGGTCTCGATCTCCTGACCTCGTGATCCGCCCGCCTCAGCCTCCCAAAGTGCTGGGATTACAGGTGTGAGCCACCGTGCCCAACCTAAACATGTTTTTTGACTAACTCAGAGAATAATGACTTATTGGTTGGCTACATAAATAAAAAAATGGATAAAGAGTGTCTCTATCTTGCAACCAGTACAGAGTGGGATTATTGCAATTGAAAATGAGACTGGCTCTCCTGCTTCTTTTTATTATGCACTGCCAATCCACACTCAGCCAGGCTGTTTCTGAAAAATGCTGGTGTGAATACACCCTTCAATATTTCTTCCACGCTGACTATACATACAATCTAGGCATAAATCATCAAAAGTAAATACCAGTGAGCACTTTAATCCTTTATAATAAATCAGGGAAATGGGGAGCCTATGCCTGATGATGAAGTTTTAGTGTAGGTCAAACCAGCAGTTTGCTGAGGAGGGAGCACTTTAAGAAACAGGAAGTAGTTTGTTAAAGATGCTGCGTTCCACTGTAGGGTAGAAATTTTTTGCACAATTTCTGTCTCTTCTGATTATTAAGTGGTGCTATTGTTTTTCTTCAGCAAGCCAAATCAAATAAGAACAAGTTTTTCTGAATGCCTATTACTGTTCCAAGGAGCTAAGCTAGATGTTAAGTAGGATAGAAAACAATCATAAAAACCTTCTGCCCTCAAATAATTTCTACTTAATCGGGTAGATGAGATACATATATAAATAATTTTAATACAAGGTTGAACCTTTTCAATGTCACATGTGAAGTTTAAGTTCTGCTGAAGTTAGGAAGAAAGAGAATTCAATTTTAGATGGAGAGGTCAGGGAAAGCTTCTTGGAGTAGGTGGTATTTAAGTCAATCCTTAAAGAAAAAAATCAGACTGGGGGTTTTAAAAAAATAATTTAACCAAACTAAGTGCTACCAAACACCAGGAGTTCAGTCTAGATCCCATCGTTCCCCACCTCACAGAAAGCCAATCACTGAGACACTGAGTATTGCTGGTGAAGAAGGCTTTATGATATTATGGGTAATGTGAGCCAGAGAAACATTAGCCAAACCTCAAATCCTCCCCCCACTCCTGACTAAAGTCAGGGGTTTATGTATTAGGTTGGTGCACAGTGATTGCAGTTTCAGATTGTGAATTTTAAATCATTATAACTAGGCTCAAACACATCTTTATTAATCAAAATAGGAGCCATTACAATCAGCACCTTTTTGCCAATGAGAAATAAGTTTATTTCTGTAGCATAAAAATCTGTGCTTCAGGATGTTTTTGTAGGACTTTCTCCTTATTTCAGCTAAAAGCCATGTTCTTGTCACATGGCCATGAAATACTAGACTCACAGACACTTTGAAGGGTGAGAAAAATGGAATATATTGGGCAAAAAGGAGAAAAAAGGAGAACAGGAACTCTCAGCAAAGCGAGAGCCCTGCTAGATGGTTTCCCACCTCACAGATTGAATCCCAGGTACCACCTGGAACAGGAGCGGCCAGGCTCCTCCCCGCTGCAAATAACGCAAACTTCCTGAGCTCCACCCCAGTGTGCACTCCTCCCAGTGCACAGGCCAGTGAGAGATTCTGCCAGGGGGCCCTTTTTATTTGGCTGTTCATTTGATAAACTCTTGGAAAGCATTTTCTGCATCCTACTGGTTGTGGAAACATTTTTCCTGCAAAAAGTTGTGAAAATGCTTGAAGAAGTGGTAGTCGGTTGTCAAGAGGTCAGGTGAATATAGTGGATTAAGCAAAACTTCGTAGCCCAATTTGTTCAATTTTTGAAGCATTGGTTATGTGATGTGCAGTCAGACCTTGTCATAGAGAAGAACTGGACCCTTCTGTTGACCAATGCCGGCTGCAGGCATTGCAGTTTTCGGTGCATCTCATCCATTTGCTGAGCATACTTCTCAGATGTAACGGTTTTGCCAGGATTCTGAAAACTGTAATGGATCAGACTGGCAGCAGACCACCAAACAGTGACCATGACCTTTCTTTGGTGCAAGTTTGGCTTTGGGAAATGCTTTGGAGCCTCTTCAGGCTTGATTCAGCCACTGAGCTGACCATTGCCAGTTGTTGTATAAAATCCATGTTTCATCGCACATCACAATGCAGTCAACAAATGGTTTGTTGTTGTATAGAATAAGAGAAGACAACACTTCAAAGTGACAAATTTTTTAAAAAATTTTCACTCAGCTCATGAGGCACCCACTTACTGAGCTTTTTCACCTTTCCAATTTGCTTCAAATGCCGAATGACCATAGAACAGTCGATGTTGAGTTCTTCCCCAACTTCTTGTTAGTTGTGAGAGGATCAGCTGCAATGATTGCTCTCAATTGCTCATTGTCAACTTCCAATGGCTGGCCACTACGCTCCTCATCTTCAAGGCTCTTGTCTCCTTTGTAAAACTTTTTGAACCACCACTGCTCGGTGCATTCGTTAGCAGTTCCTGGGCCAAATGCATTGTTGATGTTGCAGGTTGTCTCTGCTGCTTTTAAACTCGAATAAGAAAATTACTAGAATTTGCTTTTTGTCTAACATAATTTCCATAGTCTAAAATAAATATAAAATAAATAGCAAGTAATAAGTCATTAGCAAAAAAACATAAAGTGAGAAATGCCCATTAAAATTATGTATAACATAACCACATTTATTTAAGAATGTATCCCAATATCAAATGGCAAATTTCAACAATGCGAAAACCGCAATACTTTTACATTCACCTAATAGCTTGGAAGAAGAACCGGGGCGGCGGGGCAAGGAAGAGGAGTTGGTCAACAGGCAGCAGGTAGCTGAATGAGGGGTCTAGCATCTCACTGTAACCATGCGCAGGAAAAAAAGGAATTATGGAGGAGCTAGGAAGAGGAGTTGGTTCGACAGGCAGCAGGTGTGTCTCATTGGGTGCAGTGATCCAATCCATAAAGCCTCAGCTCCCTGGTGTCATCCAGGAGGCCTGACCGTCATTTTCCTGAGAAAAGTTGTAAGTTTAAAATTAGGCTGATTTCATAAGGAAGGCAAAGGCCTGAAAGTAAGTTTACAAAATAAAATTCTAGAAAAATTTGAATTTCAAATAAACAAAAACCGCAACAAACATTTGGTATAAGAATGTACCATAAATTATTTAGGACATACCTATACTAAAAATTATTTGTTCTTTATCTGAAATTCGAATTTATCTGAGGCTACTATATTTCTGTTTATTAAATTTGGCAGCTCTACTTAAAGGGACAAAAACATGAGATATACTAGGAAAACAGAGTGATTCAGTTGGTGTTACAGTTTATTTCCCTGAAGAAAGATATGTTGATATCCAGCCCCTAGTTCCTCTAAATGTGGTCTTATTTGGAAATAGAGTCTTTATAGAGGTAATGAAGTTAAAATGGAGTCACTAAGTTGAGCTCAAACCCAATATGACTGATGTCCTTATAAAAAGGAGAAATATGAACACAGAGACAAACATACATCTAGGGAAGACAATGTGAAGATGGAAACAGAAATTGGAATTATGTTCTCATAAGTCAAAGAATTTCTGAGGCCACCGCTGGAAGGGGCAAATTAGCATCCTTTTCCTACAGGTTTGGGAGGGAGTTTGGCCCTGCCGGCAACTTGATTTGGGATGTCTAATCTCCAAAACTGTAAGACAATAAATTTTTAAGCCACCTAGTTTGTGGTACTTTGTTTTGACAGCCTTAGGAAATTAATAGAGTTAACTATAGCCAAAGGTGTTTTGGTAAAAGGTAGGAATTTTGTGAGCTGAGGCAAGACGATAGGAGGCCTGGAATCCTCAGGAAAAGTGTCTAAACTCTCTGTTTTTTGCATATTCTAAAAATATACTTAATTTCTGGTATCTATTGCAAGACCATGAAAAAGGCTAAGCCGTGGCTCTAACATATTTTATTTTCTTAGAACATTTATTTTATTTTAACACAAAAGGACATATTGTGATGTAAATGCGAAATGTTCACACATTTTCAGGACAGAATACAACTACAAACCGCTTGAAATAAATTTCAAAGTTTAGACCCTGCTTCAGTTTATGTCCCCAAATCCTCAGAAATAATCTTTCATATCCTTTTTTTTATTAAAAGTACTTTGATGGAAAGGTTTGAATAGCAGTTTTTGTTTCTTTGTTCATTTGTTTGTTTTTTTGAGACAGGGTCTCACTCTTTCGCCCAGGCGGGAGTGCCATGGTGTGAACAAGGCCCACGGCAGCCTTGACGTCCCGGGCTCAGGCGATTCTCCTTGTTCAGCCTAACAAGTAGCTGGATTACCGGCAGTCACCATTACACTGGCTACGAATAGCAGTATTTACTTAGTGAAAATAAAATGTTATAACAGTTACTCTTAAAATATTTTAGGTATAAGGCACAAGAATGCAAAGTAATATACCGCTATACTCAAAGAGTTTATAATCAAATTCTATAAACAAGGCAGAAAAAGGAAATGTAGAGTTAAATAATTATTCATTCAAGATAATAAATTAACCAGATTTTTTTTCCCTATGGATATCCAGAAATATTATAATGATCAGGGAAAGCATCATGATGAGATACGGTCTTTAGTGGATCTAGAAGGGTGGAATAGATTTAGAAAGCATATGAAAATTCATTTCATATCATTTTGAGTAAACCACATACAGTTTCACTCAATATTTTAAAACTGTTCATCTGTGATTGAGAGCTGCAAAACACAGTATGTTTAATAATATGTTCATGTTATTTTGATAATTTTGAAACTGTACTCTCACCTGAGGATGATCTACAAAGCCAGTTCAGCTGGCTTTTCAGAACTGTATTAAAAATACTCTTAGTTCTGGAAAAAAAAAAACAAACACACTTTCAGGAAACAGTTTTTGAAGAGTAGCTGTGGTGGGTTCCAAAGTTGGTATCTTTCCTGAGAGGACTATAAGTGCTCTAGATTTTATATGTAAAATCATGTAGTTTGCAAGACATTGGAAAGGTGGCACTTCAATTAATCCCTTCACTCCCACCCCCAAAAGTTAAAAAATAAATAATATCTGGAGAAAAACTGGTTATGGATCCACTGTGACTGGATAGTATTTGATCACGAAGAACTATTTCTTTGAGAAATTTACTCTCTATCTTGTACCAAAGATAGCTAGGTATTTAAGGTTTATATAGTTACAGAAGATGATAAAAATAGAGAAAATATTAAAATGTAATACAATTAAGCCAGTAATGACTAACACTATATTCTAAAGTACTGTACACTCTTTGAGAGATGGCTGCAATTGTTTTCCGATCTTCTTCAGTGTTAGGAAGAGGGTAAAACATGATTCATTATATCTGTGCTTCTCTAACTTTAGTGTGCATGAGAATCACCTAGAAAGATTCTAATTCATGGAGTCTGGGTCCGACCTGGCATTCTCTATTTTTAGCAAGCTTCTCAAGGATACCATGTTGATATTCTTCCCATCTTTGAATAGCAACCCATTGCTTTAAACATATTTAACATCTCTGGGCTACTATTTTCTATCCAATTATTGGTCTACTCCACTAGGATATATGTGAGGTCCTTTAATTCAGAATAATATCTTATTCAGCTGTGCAATAAGAAATGCTGAAAAAATGATCATTCCTTCTCCTTTTTCATTATTACTTTTCTTTGACCAAAGAATGCTATTGCTGTAACAAGAAATGTACCAATTCTGATGAAGTCTGTAGCTTGGTAAAAATTATAGGGGAGGAATAAGACCACTATCTAACCAATGTATTTGCTAACATACCATAGAAAATAAAACATAATTTTAAAAAGTGCAATGCTCTGGGGCAAATATTTTGAAAAAGATCAAGCCTAGGAAAGAAAACAGTTCTGAACCTAAGGAGGTTAAAGTTTTGGACCCACATCTATTATCTGAGTAATAAATTTCCACTGTAAGGAATAAAAAAAAAAAAAAGAAAAGCAAACATGGTAAGTCCAACAAAAGACAAGAAAGGGATGAAACACCAGCAACAAAAAAGCACAGTAAACATAAGAGAGACATGGAATAAGACCAAACACAGTAACAGTAAATATAATTGACTAAATTACCCCTTAAAAAGACAGGGTAATTTTGAGTTAAAAAACGTTTTCAGTTTTCAGAAAGTGTTCATAAAATTTCCATACCTAAGCTGTCGATCAGGGACATGATAAAATAAATGGACACAGAATGATTGGAACCAAAATATGCAACTATATATAAATATATATTTTAAAAATAGCAGAAGTAAAACATTTAACTCTATTAATTAATATTAATTATTAACAAGTAATATATTCAAAATAGTATTAAAATTACATTTCCTACTGGTAAAATATACAGTCAACCAAGAAAATTCAATAGTCATGAATCATCAAGCATCTAATGAGCCAGCTTGTAAATATATAAAAAAGGAATCTCATGGAGGGGCAAGGAGAAAAGAAATTCTACATTCATAGTCAACTATTTAAACGAAGATCTATCAGAAATTAGAAAATTAAATTGTCCAAAATAAGTAAGAATATAGGTGAGTAGAATAATTTAAATTTAATCACAATTGATGTGTGGAGAACTTTATATCCAATATATACCAATTTAAAAAAAAATACATTTCAAACTTCTTTAAAAAAAGATAATATATTTTAAAGATCTTTTTAAAAAATATATAGATATATATATATGAGAGGAAAAGGAGAGAAAAGTAGTAGATTTATGAATAAAACCAAATGCTGATTCTTAAAAATATCAATGAAACTGAAGAACTTAGGGAAATTCTAAATAATATCCTTCCCCAAAAGGATGACACACAGGTAACATTACAAGTGAGAAAGGGACTATAGACATGAAGAAGTTTCAACATGTTTCAAAAGAATACTTAGTAAACATCATACTGAAATATGTAAATATTAAGTTTGATTTCCTAGAAAGGTATTGACTCAAAAACTGGCAGAAAAACTAAATAGATCAATATACATAGAGATTGAATTGTAAATTAATTAAATATTTACCTTGCTATAAAAAGGCTCCTGGCCCAGACAGCTTTATGGGGAAGTTCTACTAAACCTTAAAGTTTCAACTTACATAAATTTTTCTGGGGCATAGAAAACAACAGAAAAACTTCCAAATTCGTACTTTGACTCACTTTGATATTAAAGACTCACCTTGATACTAAAACCAGAAAAAGAGAACACAGAAAAAAAATGTTTAGAACTCTAAAAGAAATATTTTTGAATTATACCTACCAATATATTAGCATGTGAGTTTTACTTCAAATAAAGAAGAAAGTACCTATTATGGGGTATCTGTTATCTCAACAGATGCTGAAAAAATTTTGTTTAAAATTCAACACTTTTTCCTGATGAAAAACAAACCAAAAAAAAAAGTACTACATAGGAATTTCCAACCTAAGAAAGATCTCTTTCAGAAACACTTTGGAAGAATTAATTCTTCATGGACAGTCAATAGAGCCAGACAAGTCAAGATGAGGAGGCGCACTGCAACCACAAAATACATCTGATGCAAGACCTATCCAATTAAATAAAATGGAAAAAAGTAGAAAATACAGACTGTTCAGCATTTATTAATGATTTAACTGTCTACATAAATAATAAAAAAGAATCCACTGAAAAATTGTTAGAAAGAATGTAGCTGTTTCATAAGTTACTGGATATTAAATAAACATAAATCAATAGTTTACTCAGAAATAATAAAAATGGAATAAAGGATTTCATATACAACAGCATAAAGAGCCACACAATATCTAGTAATAAACCCAACAAGAAAGCCCTATAAGCAAAAAATCATAAAATTTTAGTGAAAGACACAAAATAAAATCTAAATAATTGAACGTATTCCATGTTCCTAGATGGTGAGTTTTAGTCAGTTTATTTTCCCCAAATTAATCTATGAAGTCAAAGCCTTCTCAATCAAAACATGAGGAGTTTTAATGAATCCTGACAATTCAAAACATTATATAGAAAAGAGAATGCTTTTAAATAGTCAACAACATTTAGAAAAAGACAATAAGGTGTGTCACTATCACAAAGTACATGAAGTAACACCCCATGGAATTCATGCCAGAATAAACAAATCAGTTGACAGAAGAAGAGTTCCTAACAGATCTTTTATATGTCAGTGTAACTTATGGTAAAGGTGATATTCCCATTCAAAAGCTGGCCCACTTAATACATGATCACAGGAAGATGAGACAGCCATTTACAGAAGCAAAATAAATCCACAGTCTGAGGCGGAGGGTGCCAGCTGTTTCTAAATCCATTTCTTCTGGGGAATGCCATGTGACCTGTGGCTGATTTTAGGGAGTTCTGCATGAGAGGTAATGTGTACCACTTCCAGACGCAACCCAGAAAAACTCACACACATGCTTCCCCCTCATCTTTTCTCTCACGTGAACTGCAATAAAAAATGACCCTTTGGCAAGCTTTGCAAACCTCAAATGTCAAATGGCAGAGCCAGAGTTGCCTGGACCCCCAAAGCACTCTGAAGCCAAGGAGCCCACCTTCCACCCCTAGTCACCATTGGCCTGAACCACCCAGGGTATTTCTTAAGTGAAGCACTTCTATTCTGTTGGAGATATATATATATATTTAATCTAATTGCCTCAGCAGCTGTATTCCCTAACACAATCGATTACACATGATGAATAAAAATTAATCTTTTTGTGGATTAAAGAGATAAGCCAGACACAAAACCATAAAACAGGAAAGGAAAATGATAATTAATTTACCTTATAAAATTAAAATCTTCCTTTAGAAAGAAATAATTAATGAAGTTAAAAGACAAATGACAGCTTGGGTGAAAATATATGTATCTTATTCAAAAGGTTGATTTCTATGAAAAAGAACTTCTATAAATTAACTTGAAAAGGAAAAAAAAAAAAAACGCCTAGTAAGAAAAAGGGTAAAGAAATATAAACAGGACACTCACAGAATAAGAAATGAAAAGCTACTAAATGCATCAAGCAATTAAAGAAATGTCAAAAAAGAGAGATTTTTTCCCCCTGATTAAAAAAAAAATTAAACACTAAAGAATGAATGCAGGGAAGGATTCAGAAGAACTGGCCTTGGCATGCATTGTTAGAGTGAATGTGGTCCATGGGGTCTAACTGGAGACAGTCTGGCAGTTTTTACTACATTCAAAAATGCATTGCCAGGAGTGGTGGCTCACGCCTGTAATCCCAGCATTTTGGAACGCCAAGGTGGGTGGATTACTTGAGGTCAGGAGTTAAAGACCAGCCCGATCAACATGGTGAAACCCTGTCTCTACTAAAAATACAAAAATTAGCCGGACATGGTGGCGGGTGTCTGTGATCCAAGCTACTTGGGAGGCTAAGGCAGGAGAGTCACTTGAACCTGGGAGTCGGAGGTTGCAGTGAGCTGAGATCACACCATTGCTCTCTAGCCTGGGAGACAGAACGAGACTCCATCTCAAAAAAAAAAAAAGTTCATGTACTTTAAGCAACAATTCTGCTTCTAGGTATCTATTATTTTTAAATACAACTTACTTCTACATTTATGAAAATATTTATAATTACAAGATATTCTCTGGAACATTGCTTGTAATAGC
Organism: Pongo abelii; assembly: GCF_028885655.2. NCBI lineage: Eukaryota > Metazoa > Chordata > Mammalia > Primates > Hominidae > Pongo > Pongo abelii. The sequence continues at coordinate 186,430,759 of NC_085928.1, forward strand.
AAACCCCCTCCCCAAATATACTGTTTAGTGGAGGAAAGATTAAATAATTTGCCATATATCCATATGACGGCAGACCAGAAATTCATATACACCCATATGCAATAACATGGAAAGATTTCCGAAACATTTGTATCATAAATAAAACTAATCAAAAGCAATGTATTTACGTTGTTAATTTGTATTTTATATCAGTTATATTAATATTTTACATTTATATTTTTAAACATATACTGCTTATCTATATACATACAGATATGTATGTATAACATATACATACACATATATACATATAAATACAGAGAAAGGAGGTTCCAAGGAACACACACTGTCCACAGAGGCTGCCTGGGAAAAGAAGTCAGAGTTGGACTAGCAGCAATGGGGGACTTTTATGCCTTGTCGTATGCACATCTACATTGTTTATGTCTTAAACGACATATTCAGGTGTTAAAATGGCAAAACCACAATTACTTTTGAACCAACATTATATTTATGGACATTTTTTTTGTTCAATTCAGAAGTCTTTACTTGATCAGTGTTTCTCCCAGTATGTTCCATAAAACACTGGTCCTGGTCCTCTGAGCTGCTTCATGCAAAATGGGTTCTGAGATCAAATACATTTTTTCATTCATATTGTCATGTTTCTCTAAAGAGAATGCATTTCCCAATCAATATCAAAATAAATTTTTCAGCTGCCAAGTAAGAGTAGGTTGTGAAATAACAGTCATTGACTGGTCAAAGGTAACCAAACATTTCTGAACTGATCATAGACATTTCAAAGCTAGGAAGAACTGGTGTGACTGATTTCATGAGTTCTGAAGGTTATCTGTAAGGTTAGATATCAAAAGTTTCTAGCTGCCTTTGAAGGGAAGCTATTTAACTTCCAGCAATATGTAATTAAATTAAAGAGGAAAATGAAACTAAACATGTACCTAAATATCAAATGTAGAGCAAAATCCAAGAATTCCTCAATGTGAATCTAATTGCCACTTCTAAGAAGGGCCCAAGCACAAGCAAAAATAATAAAAAAAAAAACAGCATGTTGTCATGATGTCTTACATTACAACTACTAGCTGTAAGTGATTCAGAAGAACTTTAGGTGCTGTGTGTGGAACAAAAAAAGAAACGTAGCCTCAAACCAACAACAACAACAAAAAAATGTGGCATCCAAAGATACATGTACACTATTGTCAGTTTAAAAACTTGTGTATACATTGAATATAGCAGAGGCCTTTTTGGCTTTGTTTTTCTTTTATATGTTTGCTCCCAGAGCTGTTTTTAAACTGATGATATCTCTTAACACCATCAGTTAAGAGACCTCCTGAACACTGGCACTGCCTCTGTTCCTCAAAAATCCCACACACACTCCAACCTCATAGCCACCTGACCTGATCCTTTTGCTCAAAACAGCCTTCATGGACCACCTTATATCAAAGTGAGGCTCAACTTTGACCCCAGCACTCCCTATCCCTCTTCCCTGCTTTATTATTTTTGTAGCACTTATCATTATTTGACTTACTCTATAGTTTACATATTTGCTTGTTGTCTATTCTTTCCCACTAGAAATTAGGCAGAAATTTTTTTTTTACTCTCTTTACTCCTGCATCCCTAATCCCTTTAACAGTGCCTAACATATACTAGTTAGTCAATAAATATTTTTTAAATGAATTAATAAATAAATGAATCTTAAAATCAATGATCTATATGAATTGAGAGGCTAAAATCATCCTGGAGATACAGTAGGCTCATCAGCAAATTAAATTCTTTAACAGACAATGCTACTTTTAAAAAGCTACTTTGGCCTGGTGCAGTGGCTCACACCTGTAATCCCAGCACTTTGGGAGGCCAAGGCAGGTGGATCACCTGAGGTTGGGAGTTCAAAGCCAGCCTGACCAACATGGAGAAACCCCGTCTCTACTAAAAATACAAAATTAGCCAGGCATGGTGGCACATACCTGTAATCCCAGCTACTCGGGAGGCTGAGACAGGAGAATTGCTTGAACCCGGCAGGCAGAGGTTGCAGTGAGCCGAGATCACACCATTGCACTCCAGCCTGGGCAACAAGAGTGAAACTTCTCCTCAAAAAAAAAAAAAAAAAAAAAAGCTACTTTATTTTGGTAAACATTTTGTTCTCCAAAACTGGTTGACTATGGCACATTATTTTTTCTCATATAACATTAAAATACAGTTCAACTAGTATTCTGTATAAAACATTTTCGAAAAGAGGAGGTACTCTAAAAATCTATTAAATTCTATAATTAATTATTTTAAAATGTGGCACCCTTTCAGTCCTTCTTACTCTTTTTCTTCCTCCTCTCCCTTGCTATGTTCTCTCTTACCTATGCCTCTCTGGTTCTAGTACAACACTGTATTATTTAAAGACATAGAAGTCATGGAATCACATTCAGGGCACAAGGTATAAATTGAAAACAAATTTGAACTGATTTGAAAAATATGTAAAATAATAAATTTACAGTAATTACACTAATGCAGAAGAGTTCTGTGCTAAGGATATTTTGCACTGAATTTTACATTTTAGTCAAGATAAACGGAAACAGTTCTTCTGCCAGAAAAACAGAAACCATTTCAAGTTTTTACAACAGAGAATTTTTAATGCAAGAAATTGGTTACAGGGATGATAGACTAAGAAGCCAAACCAGGGACAGTGAGGCAGCGCAGATATAAGCAACAGCAAAAAGCCCCTGAGACACTGAGAGCTGGGGGTCCTGAGAAGCCCCCAGAGCCCAACAGCCAGGGATGCCTGGCAGAAGGAAACTCAGCCAATGCCAGAGACACTGCCCAAAGAGATGAGGGAATGTTCTAGCCTCTTCCCTCTTCCTAAGCTTTGAACTCACACAAGTGCCTCCCTTTAGCTAAATCAGTTGACATGGGATCCTGGGAAATGCAGCCTGCAGGAGTCAGTTTCTCTGTGATGCAGACTAAAACCAGAAGAGTAAGGAGAGGTAAGCAGTCCCAGTACTGGCTCAGCTACATATTTCATTTAATGTAAACCACACATGAACATTTGCCTGAGCTTTCAGTTATGACATAAGTCTAACCAAAGATTAAAAACAGAAGAGCATGTTAAATCCAGCTCCTTCCCAAAAGTCGTATTATTAATTTTAATGCTCGGTTGTGACAAAGTTGTTAGCACACCATTGCAATCAAATGGATATAAAGTATCAATTACATTAAGCATGTGTGAAAACAATATTGATAAAACTGTTTTAATTATGTATGACAACAGAACTAATATCCTACCATTGAAATTTAATTTTAATATTCCATACCTGTTCTTTTTATTTTAATAATCCACATTTTTTTAAGTTGGGATCCAACAGTGTCATAGTAGAAATCACTTTAATAAATTCTAATTTTTTCTATAACATACTATTACCTTTAATCATTGTAGAAACATAATTTATTAAATAATGTTTCTCTTTACTCAAACTGGCTAAAGGTGCCTTACATGAAATCCTCAAGAAGAACAACAATATGGAAGCCATCTGCTGTAGACCATGCAATAGACCAAGAACTTTATTAATAATAGACCATAAGCTAGAATAAAATAATTAAAATATAGCAATTGGAAAAAAATGTTATGGGCAACAAACTGAAAACCATTTTATTTTAAAATACCCTAGGTGTGGATATTGTATTTAAAAATACCCTCGCTGAGAAATAGCAACCAGAGTTATCTTGCATATACCAATAAAAAATGAAGGTGGCTTTCATATTATGATTTTGTTCTTAAGAAAATTGTTAGGCAATTTATGGATAGAGCCACAAGCCATCACAAGTAACAAATGGATTTAATTATTACGAGAGTAAGTCGACTGTTTCATTGCATTCATGGACTTAAATCATATGTTATTTCCAAAAGAGATTCAACATGGATTAAAACAAAAGTGCAATATAATAAAACTAAACTATTAACCCAGAATTAAAGATACATTAATAATAAAAGGATAAAAAGTAAGTCATGAAACTCTTGCTAAAAAAAAAAAAAAAAAAAAATTATGCCTGAGCTTCCTAGAAGCAGAAACAGGGAAAATGTTGGGTTTTGAGCACTAAGGGTCAAATTAAAGGAAATGTATGTACCCTCAATGAAAAGGGCGGTGAAGTTTCAATCACATTTTCAGCCTTAGTCAGGTTAAACAGTGACAGCATCACACTGAACTCTGACAGAAAAAAAAAATTGACTTGATCTCGATCTCAGTCATGCTAAAGGCAAAAAATTCCAGGGACATTGATATGATTCCTTAGAGATTCAGTGATATTTGTCTGAGTGGTAACCATCATAATCTTATAAAATTCCCACTTTAACTCACTGTCTATGTCTTTAGTAAAATGTATGATGGTATGCATAATTTTTTCTTCAAAATTATGTTACTGCTTCCAGGAGAGCAAAATTATTATTTTTGGATATTGAGAGAACTGTCATGACAAAGATTTTGGTAAAAATCAAGCTGTAAATGAGTAGAAACAACTTAATAATTCAAGAACTTAAAATGAATAATTTTGCATTGGAAAACAGATTTGGAAATCCCAGTCATTTTGGCACAAAGTTTAATTTTGGTGTAATGAGCTTGTTTATAGGCATAACATGGAAATAGATCACTATTGCCATCTCCTGGCAAGCAAACCACATGACCACAGTTTAAATCTTTTTGGAGAGCCATATATTGTGAGAAAGCAAGATTACCCCATAATTTAAATAGGCAATAAAGTATAGGATATTTATTGTAAGACTATCATTGGATTTTTATTCTTTATTTCTATAAGATCTTTACAAAAACCCATTAGAGTTGATAAATAGTAATGTTTGTTTTATGAGCTCTTTATGTTGAACAGGAATTCTGCTTGATATGACTCTTTAAATTAAATGCATATGATGGATCTACCTGCGATTGAAACAAATATTAGAGATGCTTCAAAAAGAAAACTTAGGAAGTGTTTGCAATGCATTGGTAGAAAGCAGCCAGCATTGTCCCTACCACTGCATACAGCCCAGAAAGGGACAGATAGCTTTCTACCACATAATAAAGTTGATGGGATGGCTAACAGCTTGAACAGCATTAATTCATCTTTCTGCTTCGGGGGCTTTCACCAGAGATTAATCGTACACTCCCTCCAACTTGCCTTCTCATCTTGCCGTGTTTCTGTTTAATTTCTCTTTCTTACTACGTTCTCCTTTGCAATCTGTTGCTGCTGTTGCATTGAACCCCTTCCCTCTCCTCCTCATGTCTGGACATCAGATCATCAGCTGCCTCTGAGCCTGGTTCATGCACTCCCTGCCTGAGATGTCAGCTGAGCCATTTATGAACTAGATGTCACTCAAGTCTGCAAGCTGTGCTCCAGGGTATCATCCTGTCTTAGAGACTCCAAGTTCTTGCAGCTGCTGAGTAAAAAAGGAGAATGAGATGTGGCTTCAAGCCATTACCCTCCAGATCAGAATGCCACGTTCCATATAGTTCTGAGGCTTGACATGTCATCTTATCAAACTAATCATTTCATCAAGGATGAGCATAATAGCGAACTTCCACAAGATGGGTTGAAAACACCAAGACAATTGACATTAAAAAAAAAAAAAAACTCTTCTGAAGTCATTCTTTGGAGGAAGAAAGAAAATGCATTGTTTTTGTTGTTGTTTTACTTATCACATTGATCATAAATTCTTCCTAATCTAAATTCCATTCCCCACCAACCTACCAACTAGCTCAAGGTCACATTTAGCTTACACTAAGGTGAAACAGGAATGAACATTTGAGAAAAAAACCTGGACTTTAGCTTTGATGTATAAAATCACTCCAGTTCAGTGTCTTCGTGGTCCTCTGTTGAAGTTTCATATTGCCTGCTTGTTGCATCCCTAGTTAAGGAAATTTCCTGAAGAGCCAACCTTGGGGAAACAACAGGAGAAAATCATCTTCTATACCTGGAGTTAGAAAACTGATGAAGCCAAATTACAGAGGGCAGATCAAAGGGAATGACTCCTATAAAATATGCCCAATTTCTGAATTACAGCTGACTACTCACTCAGGGAACCTTCCCCTTATAGAGAGAAATTCAGATAAATCGATGAAAAGAAAATCCTCACAGAAATAAGAAAAAGATCTTGAAAGGAGGAAGGGAGGTCAAAATAATTAAAGGTTATAGCAATAATCTTTCAAAGCAATAATAGCATTAAAGTGCACATATATAGTGCTTACTATGTGCTAACCATGCCTGTCATCATTTCAAATGTATAAACTCATTCAATTCTCACAACAGTCCTATTATCTCTATGTAAAGACATAAGGAAACAGCACAAAGAGACTTGGAAACACACATGGTAGATTCATGATTCCAACCCACGAGGTCTGACGCTTAACCACTGAATTAGTCAGGGTTCTCCAGAGACACAGAACCAATAGGATATACAGATAGATGAGACAGAATTTGCTAGGGAAGTTGGCTCATTACAGAAGATGAGGCGTCCCAGGCAATCTGCAAGCTGGAGACCCTGGGATGCTGGTAGCATGATTCAGTCCAAGTTTGAAAGCCTCAGAACCAAGGATGCTGATGATATAATTCTCAGCCCGAGGCTGAAGGCCTGGGAACCTAGGGAGTCACTAGTGTGAGTCGTGGAGTCCAAAGGCCAGAAAGCCTGGGGTTCTGATGTCCAAAGGCAGGAGAAATGTGGCCCAGATGCAAGGCAGAGAGAGAGAGAGAAGTAATTGCCTTCCCTCTGCCTTTTTGCTGACTGGATGGTACCTGCCTGTGCTGAGGGTAAATCTTCCTCAGTCAGTCCACTAACTCACACAGCAGTCACCTCTGGAAACACCCTCACAGGCACACCCAGAAGTGACGTTTTACCAGTTCCAAGGTATTCCTTAATCTAGTCAAGTTGACACCTAAAATTAGCCATCAGTCACTACCATTAAGTTCTTCTAATTATCCTAAATGTATCGGTATCTGTGTCTGTTTATGTCTATATTTTGGAAACTCAGTCTCTCTCTCTCTCTTCTTTCCCCCTCCCTTTCTCTGTGATGTGTTCAGCTACTAAAATGAATAGGATATGCGCTAGCTTCTTGATTCTATGGATAGATTAACCAAAGCTGATGTCCAGGAGCCCCTAAGTGGCAGAGCTAGGATATAAATCCAAATCCCATGCCTTCCCTCCATGCCTCACTGCCTTCCAGGATGCAACAGCCATGAAAATTCACTGCTCAGATCTCAAGCTGCAAGGACAGTTTTCTGAGAGCTCCAACTATGGCCCTTCTGTATCTACCACCACATTTGTACCGAGTTCACACTTCTCCTGGGCTGCTCTCAACTAATGACTGAGCACATCAGGGGTATTTATGTGGGCATATTCCTGCCATAAAACAAGACTACTGAACTGGGAGACTTGGGCTGAAGTGCCCCTCATGATCTTGCTTGAAACTTTCTTAGAAGAGCCTTACCAGCCTTCCTACCCAATCTTCTTCTCTTACGTCTCCACGTTCACATGTGTCAGATCAGCATCAAGGTGTGGGTTTCTCTCTTCGTGCTCCTATTCTATCCAACCCCCTTTACTTTTTTTAACCTCAAATTAGCTATTGTATTTATGTGTAAGGGGTATAATGTGACTTATTTCAAGTAAAAATTCTGTATATTTGTCATGTACATACAACATGATATTTTGAAACATGTATACATTATTTCAGTGTTACTAAATGAACAACGGTTAGCTAAATGAAGCTAACTTTCATTACCTCACAGGCTTATCTTTTTATGTGGTGAGAACACTTAAAATCTACATTCTCAGCAGTTTTAAGAATGCAATACATTATTATTAACTATAGTCACTGTTATATAATAAATCTCTTTAATTTAGTCCTCCTCCTCCTCCCTTTATCTTTTGTAAGCATTTTTTCCTAATAAATCATTTGCATACCTCATCCCAATTTGAGCTTTGCTTCTGACAAAAATCAAATTAACACAAAGACCAGCCTAATATCTTTAGAAATTCATTTCAGTAGATATATAAGAATACAGATATCTATTATTTTAGACATGTTATTTTTATTTAACTGTTTTAGATATGTTGGGTTCAATAAATCACATATAGAAAATGTAATGATAGAATGGAATGATATGGTTAGGACTTATCCTCACCCAAATCTCATCTTGAATTGTAATCCCTATGTGTGGAGGAAGGAACCTGATTGGAGGTGACTGGATCATGAAGTGGTTTCCCCCATGCTGTTCTCGTGACAGTGAGTGAGTTCTCATGAGACCCGATGGTTTTAAAGTGTGGCAGCTCCCCTTTTCTCACTCTCTCTCTCCTGCCACTTTGTGAAGAAGGTGCTTACTTTTCCTTCCCCTGCCATGATTGTAAGTTTTCTGAGACCTCCACAGCCATGCAGAACTATAAGTCAATTAAACCTCTTTCATCCATAAACTACCAAGTATCAGGTAGTATCTTCTCTCTAACAGTATGAAAATGGACTAATACATGGAACAAACACAATAACAAAGGAACTACAATAATTATGCCTTGACCTATTGTAGATCTAAAGGATACATGCTAAAGCTTCTCTGGAATAAAAATTAGCAAGAGGCTAAAATATGAGGGCTCACAACCAATAACAACCAGACTCACAAAATGGTATTGTTCAAGTGTCTCCGGGAGCACTTTGCACATTCTTGCCAACATTTACGTGACAATGACAGCAAAAATATACTGAAATCCTTTCACAGAGAAGAAAAATTTATAGTTATCTGACCTTATACATCTCCATGTCCTATAATTTAGATAATAACTAGTAACATATTATTTCCATGGTATTCTATGATTTATGTTGACCCTGAGGCATTTAGCTTTTCTTATGTATAGATCTCAAAACTTGTTCTCTTTTTGATGATCTATTCTCTTCTTTGCCAGAGGGCTCATCTTGAATTTTCCTTCAGTACTACACGACCCTGGGAACTTAGTGGCCATCTTAACTCCCAACACCCAGATATTTAACACATAGAGGAAATGCCAACATTCACTCAGCACCAGCATTGTCTGATGAATCACATTGGGAATCATGAGGTGTAAGAGGCTCTTGTGGGCCTTCAGTGGTACTGATTATGACTATTGAATATTCAAATCATTTCAAATCAGCATGACATCTTTGTCAATCAATACAATTATATCTGAATAGGATTCAACTTTGGCTGAATTATCATAAAGATCAGTTACAGCATTATATCAATGGAGCCAATTAGTATTAGTTAGCAACTGGGCCTCTGTGACGATGGGAAAGAATGCTCTAATACATCTGTACTCTGTTCCAGTGATATGGCAGCAATAAAGTATTGATTGGCTAAGTAATTGAAAGTCCAAATCACATGTTATGAGGAAAAAGACAAACATAAGAATTTAAACATAATCTTATTTTGTTGAAAAATTATCCTATGTAATTCAGACTGCTAAAGAATTTATCTCATACTTGTGTAATGATATAGACCCTGGCAATATAGTTTAGAATAATAAGATATGGTCATGATATGGTGTGATTTTGTAAAAAAAGACAGTACACTAAGGTACGTGGATTCTTGGCACCTTTGTCGAAGTTCAGTCGACTGTAGGTAGTAATATGTGGAATTATATGAATTAATATATGGATTATAAATATTAATATATTAATATGGAAAATGGTATGCAGATTCCTCAAAAACTTAATCCAGCAATTCCACTTCTGGTTATATAACCAAAGAAAATGAAATTAATATGTCAAAGCAACCTCTACACTCCCATGTTAATTGCAGACATATTCACAATAGCTAAGATATAGCACCAATCTAATTATCCATCAACAAATAGATTCTTAATGTAATATAGAGAGAGACAATAGAATACTAATTTGCTTTAAAAAAGAGGGAAGTCCTGTCCTTGGAGACAATATAGATGAATTTGGAAAACATTATGCCCAGTGAGATAAACCAGTCACAGAAAAACAAATGCCACATAATCTCGTTTATGTGTCAAATCTAGAAAAGTTAAACTTACAAAAGCATGGAGTAGAATGGTGATTACCAGGAGCAGTAGGGTAAGGGAGATTGGGAGGATTCTGGTCAAATAATACAATATTTTGGTTAAACAGGAGGAATAAGTTCAGGAGATCTATTGTACAGCATAGTGATTGTAGTTAATAACAATGTACTATAAAGCTAAAAATTGCTAAAAGTAGATTTTAAATGTTTTGCCCACCAAAAAAGGATAAGTATGTGAGCTAATAAATATGTTAATTAGCTTGATTTAGCCATTCCACAATGTATACATATATCAAAACATCATATTGTACACCATGAATGTATAAATTTAGTTAATTAGAAAAATTAAAAAAATCAAAGTAAAACAAAAACCTATAGGATTGTCACAAATGTTGACTTAAAGGCTCACTGAAGGTTTGACTTATAATCAAACTTACTATTAGAAAAATCTTAAATTTAATTGAAGTACAACTTTTTAAAAAATCAACAAATGTCAAGAGTAAGCATGACTGTTCTGTTTGCATGCAGTTTCTTAAGTGAGGAGTTACACAACTCACATAATTGCAGGTGAATCAAAATAAGTAACTGAAAATTATATATAGTGTCTTAATGTTGAAGTGAAGCTGAAGAGTTTATAATTATCATAGTAATCTTCCCTCTGCTTTGTTTTCCACCTCTACTTTTTATAGTAATCTGAACCTTTCTTTTTGTTTAAATAGTTCTCAAAAATAATGGACACAGAGCTATAAATGTATATCCTTCTTGAAGTCCTTAAAAATTCCATAAAAATCATTCCCATGACCCTGCTGATGTGAGTATATACAGCTTTCAAGCTACATACCAACCCTATTCTCAATTTTTCTGTTTTGGCTTTTATACTTTCCCTCATGGACTAACTCCGCCTGTATGATTAGAGCTGAACTTTTTCAAAAGACTAGTTTTACAAAAGCATAGAAAGCTTCCACTGTCTCAGATGCTTTTCCCTTTAGGTCCCTCCTACTGGTGATATGTATACACATATATGATATATTTTTCCTCTATATAGATCATATGTTATTTTCCTGTATATATATATACACACACACATATCAGATATATTTTTCCTCCATATTTATATATCATATATACTTTTCATCTCTCTCTATGTATTATCTATATCTATATCCATAGGTAGATATAGATATAGACAGATATATTCTTTCCTCTGTCTATACATTTTAGTCAAGATAAACAGAAACAGTTCTTCTGCCAGAAAAGCAGCCTTTCCTCATAGATAGATAAATATAGATATGGATAGATATACATATAGATAGATATAGATATAGATCACCAATAGGAGAGACCTAAGGGGAAATTTTATATATATATATATATATATATATATATATATATATATATATATGTCTTTATTATGCCTGTTTTTCTTTTTTTCTCTATTGACTCCTATCATCCTATTATCTTCATCAAGGCTATCGAAATTGTTTCTGTTTATGAAAATCAAAATAAAAGGAACACCTGCCTTATTGATATTTCTTCTACATGGTTCTAACAACTTCTTAAAAGATGGCTAGAAGTATTATCAGTCACAAGAAGGAGGTTGGAGATGGAAGAATTCCTATGGCCTTAGGGGAGAGGATTTCAAGAGCTGGGTGCTAAATTTTAAAAACATGTTGTACCCACAACTGTTCTTAACAGTGCTTCTGTGGGTTTGTGTGATGACGACACTAAAAGTGCCATAGTACATTGTTCTTATACAAGTGGGTCTCAATAAAAGATGTAGTATGAGGGTGTGTAGATATATTATGTCTCTAATAATATTATCTAACCATCACTCTTTGCAAACTTATATCAACCTTGTTCTGATTACATGTCATATACTGAGGTTATGGGTTATCATTTCTGTCTCCTGTTGGGGTAAATCTCCAACAGAGAAGGAGTTGTGTCTTTTTAATCTCTCCATCCCCTCCCCTGTAGTGCACTTACTTGCATATTTTCAGTGTCTTTTTCTGGCTCAATATACAATGTTTGCATCAAGACTAATGCTTGCTGCACTTCGTTGGGGAGAAAGAAATTTAGGTTTAGAATGAGTTTCACAACTTTAAATGGTTCCCTGTTGACCAAAAGTAAAATCCAAACTCCTTACCATGACATGGAAAGCATCTGAGGCTCTTGATGGTTTTTAGTTTTATAGTCTCACTCACTTTTCGATTACATTAGGGGTACTCAATAATACTTCTTAGTTGCTTTCACTTCACATCTTTTATTTTTGCCTAAAATGCCCATTTTGTTTTTCTCTGCTTGATTAATACCTAATCCACTTTCCCTTCCTAACTTAAATAAAAAATTACCTTACCTCTGAGAGCTCTCCTGACACCTGCCCAAAATAGTATGTTCTCCCGTTTTTAATACATTTTGAATGAGCTTTATCACTTTTAGCTTTTATCACATTTTATTATAATTGCTTGTATATTTCCATGTCTCCCTCATGGGCACACACTGTCTTGCAAACACACACACTTGGTTGTAAGTGCTACCAAGGTAAATATTATGTAGTGTTTGGTTCTTCAGTTTCTTTACTTTGCACAAAGCCTGGAAAATGGTCAAAAATGCATTTGAATAAAATTACAGAACAATTATTTTCAAGTTAGAACTTACTCTGCCTTTTACAATTGTATGCAATTAGAGAAGTCACTTAACCCCTCTGAACTTCAGTTTCCTCACCTGCAAAAAGGAGGGGAAAATGCTTTATTTCATATGATTGCTGTAAATATTAAATTAAATGTTTTGTGTAGAACACCTTAGGGATTTCTTTAAAGTGTATTATGTGAACTATTAATATTATTAATATAAAACTAGAGGTGCTTAATAAAATGATGCTGGATGTTACAGTTTCTTTGAACTACAAGAGTAAGTGAGAATAAAGGAATCAGCTTAATCTTAGTATTTAAGTTATATGGGACAATAAAATGTGCTCTCAATGAGCTTTTTATTTTAGAAGACTGTAGCAAAAAGAGAATTTTTAAAAATGTCCTTAAAAAGTAGGATTATTTCAAGACACAATTGTATTTTTCCCAAATGCTATAATGAGAACCATATTAGGTGTTTCAGTAATACTTTATCAGGGGATTTGTTTACACTCATTGGGTTTAAAATCTGACTACACTAATTTCATTAGCATCTTATTTTTGCTTGGCTCATTTAATGTTATCCAAACACTGTATTTGAAATGAGTCTCCTGAGATATATTTTTCCCCTCGAAGTTAAACTTACTTTAATGCTTGCACAGGGGATCAAGCATGGACACAGTAGATATTCAATGAGTATGAAAAACTGCAGTACAGCATGAAGCAGAGAATGAGCCCCTGCTTATATAAATGCCTTCATTCCAAATTCAGGTGTCTATAATGTAAGGGAGCTTTCCTCAGGCACCCCCTCATATTCATTATCACATGACAGAAACACAGCAGATGGGGGGAGGGCACCCGAGTCAGAAAGCCAAACACCGATTTGAGTTCATTTACTGATCTATTTACTGATTACATCTAAGGAGACTGGGAGCTTTATGCTTGTGAAGACTCCACAGAAGCTATCTCATTTAGGGGTTACCTGGGCTGAAGAAGAACTTGGTAATTTGTTCCACATCCTCAATCACCACTTAGAGATGGTACTGGGACTGACTAGTTTCATGGCTCTTGGTTGGCCCCACTTTGTACACACAGTATCAGCATAGTCAGCACACATATCTGTGTGCCCTGAGGCACACAGATCTTGACTCAAGCCCACTTTGTTAAAAGTCAAAGAGGGCTTTATTTGTTTAATGATTTTCCAGAGTAGTTAATGTTGCAAGGGTCTTTAGGTTGAAAAAAAAAAGGAGCATTTTAGTATTTTGTTTGACTGTGATAATTTACAATTCACTGGGAAAGTGGTAAAACATCTCAGAAGAACTGGCTTCACTTTCTTACAAGACTCCTACAAGAAGATGAAAGTCTATGGTTTACACAAATATTGATCCATGTGTACTCCTCAGAGATTCTACAATGACTTTGACATTGATCTTTGTTTGCTAACACTACTGTATCATGCACTCACCAAATCAACTTTAGCACTACATTACCTAACTGCTGTCTTCTGAAATCGAGGTAACTAGGTAGCTTATAAAATTAGCAGTCTAATCTCTTGCTACATATTTTAAAAACTATTTGCATCTGTATCTATAAAAGTACTTTAAAACACTTATAGTGCTTGTGTTGCCTTTACTCAATGTTGGATAATATTAGTTTTTTCCTTCACGGGTTTCAACGTTTACTATTTGGAGAAACATTGATTTTTTTTCTCTCTCTCTATGGTTTTAATATAGTACAAGTCAACATGGTTTTATTTATGCTGTGTCTTAGGCCAAATGCCATCAAATATGTCAACTGCCTATGGGAACATTAGACTTTAGGGCTTCCTCTGCTGTATAAGTAGTCAAGGAGTAGAAAACAATAAATAGTGTTAAGTTCAGTCCAGACATGAATCAAGTCTCTTTCATCAGTTCCACCCTCCTCTGCCCAAATTACAGAAGAAAGTTAAGTAAATGAGACCTGGATCTCGACTAGGTTGATTTAGGATGCTCTGCTTGGGTTAAATCTTGCCTGTTCTATTCCTGAGTTTCTACTAGATCTTAATCAGAAAGACCAGACACTAAACAGCTTGATGAGTTGGGATACAGGGCATGCAATTTGATAGAGGTTGTGTGATTTGTGGCTAAGCTCCTTTCTCAGTGGCCAAGTACTATGACTGATGTAGATTGAATAACTTTTCAATGTAGTAATTCAAACTATTGAATAGACTGAGTATTGTGCAATATTTTTAAAAGGTAACTATTCAGATCACTTACTTGTAAGACATTTTTAAAAAAAGAAATAGCATCTGTGGAGTAAAGCCACATGAGACGGCTTTTTTAAAAAATTAAAAATAATAAAAAAGAAAAATATTAATAACACTTATATAGTTGAGTAGTACAATAGTTTCAATACACAGATTTACAATTAGGATTTTTTTTTCTTGAGATGGAGTGTCGTTCTGTCGCCCAAGCTGGAGTGCAGTGGCACGATCTTGGCTCACTGCAACCTCCACTTCCCAGGTTCAAGCGATTCTCTAGCCTCAGCCTCCCAAGTAGCTGGGACCACAGGCGCGCACCACCATGTCTGGCTAATTTTTGTATTTTTAGTAGAGACAGGGTTTCATCATGCTGGCCAGGCTGTACAATTAGCATTTTTAATAAAAAGTGTTAGATAGTGATACTGTTTGAAGTGAATTCATGACCACAGCATCACTATTTACAGTACATCTTTGTGCCCTGAAGATAAAGGGACAATGAACAAAACAAGTCTTTGCCAATGCATTGACATTTGACTTATAGTCACACATATGTTGAATGATATTTCTTTCAGAAGAAATGTTTAAAAATGTTTATTTCAAGTAGTATGAATAGATGGAAAACGGAAAGATCTTCATTTAGGGAAAAAATGTTTATAGCATTAATAAAATCAGCAATGTATTTTATTACATAAATAAATAAAATCAGTGGAATTAAAAACTTCCACTGATGTTAATATTGCACTGATGTTTCCATTAAAAACTGATATATCTATCAAATTAAAACTCCTACACAAATGTTGCTTTGATTTAAATCTTAGTAAGCAGGTTGCTTTGCTAAAATATGAAAGATTTCCATAATTCAGAAGGAGAGACTCAATTGCAAAAGAAAATTAAATTTAAAGTAAATTAGAAAAAAATAAGTTACCTTGAAATTTGCAAAGTATATCTGCTAAAAAACTGCTTATAAAAAGCATTCACTGTTGTTAACTGTTAAATACAGAAAATTAGATTGAAATAAATTTTTAAATAAGTACCAATAGTCTTTTAGAGAGGCATCATAGAAATGCAGAAACAATGTAATTTAAAGCAAATGTTTCTTTTTAATGTAATGTTTTTACCATACACTTAACTTCTATAAAGTTTACTTATCAATTCAACTTTCTTCTTGCAGTTGGTTTTATTTTCTGATTTTGATGCAGGTTTTTAATTTTCTGACATTAAATTCGGCAATTTGCATACTAAAAGCAACAAAGAAAAACTTCTTAGCTCATTGAAATTTTACAAAAGTGTCCTTGTTAGGCATTACAAGCTGTTGCAATAAATTTAAAATATAGAATGGAAAAATAAATTCAAATTCTATGCAAAGCAAGTTATATTTTGTGGTTTTCCAGTGTTGTTGTTTTGTTGTTGTTTTCTTGCAGGAGCAGAGTGGGTGATTATCTCCTAAAGATGAAAAACAAAGTGAAATTACTACTTAAAATGAATCATTGACTACTTCTCTCTCTCTCTCTCTCTGTCCAAGAGAAATTTGCAAACAAGTTGACCAATATTCGCAAATATGATATATCAAAGTTGAGGTTTTTCTTTCCAAAATATGCTGCATGACTTTGAACAGTAAGCCAAGTGTAAATGTTAATAAGACATTTTTGCCACAAATGCTGGCCTTTAATAATAACTGTGCCATTGGCCGGGTGCAGTGGCTCATGCCTGTAATTCCAGCACTTTGGGAGGCTGAGGTGGGCGGATCACGAGGTCAGGAGATCGAGACCATCCTGGCTAACACGGTGAAACCCCGTCTCTACTAAAAATACAAAAAAAATTAGCCGGGCGCGGTGGCGGGCGCCTGTAGTCCCAGCTACTCGGGAGGCTGAGGCAGGAGAATGGCGTGAACCCAGGAGGTGGAGCTTGCAGTGAGCCAAGATAGTGCCACTGTAGTCCGGCCTGGGCGAAAGAGTGAGACTCCATCTCAAAATAATAATAATAATAATAATAATAATAACTGTGCCATTATAATAAAAATAACAGCTAACAATTGTTCAGCAATATGATGTTTCTGGCACTGTTAAAAATGTCTTGCACTGATCAACTCATTTTATCTTTACAATGATTCTACAGAAGTAGAAACTGTTGTCTCTAATTTGCAGATGAGGAAACTTAGATACAATGAATGCAAACAGTTTGACAGAATGGCTGTATGACAGACTGAATCTGAACCATGTAGATCTAGCTCCAGAGACATCATTCTTTTTTTTTTTTAACTTTTATTTTAAGTTCAGGGGTACACGTACAGATTTGTTATATAGGTCAACTTTTGTCATGAGGGTTTGTTGTACAGATTATTTAAACACCCACGTGTTAAGCCTAGTACCCATTAGTTATTTTCTCTGATGTCCCTCCTCCCAACCTCCACCCTATGATAAGCCCCATTGTTTTCCTTTCTATGTGTCCATGTGTTCACATAATTTAGCACCCACATATAAGTGTGAACATGCACTATTTAGTTTTCTGTTTCTGCATTAGTTTGCTAAGGATAATGGCCTTCAGTTCCATCCATGTCCCTGCAGAGGATATGATCTTGTTCTTTTTGATGGCCGCATAGTATTCCATGGTATATAAAGAGAGAGGTTTTTTTTTTTTAATTTTATTTTAAGTTACAGGGTACATGTGAAAGATGTGCAGGTTTGTTACATAGGTAAACATATGCCATGGTGGTTTGCTGCACCCATCAACCCATCACCTAAGTATTAAGCCTAGCATGCATTAACTATTTTTCCTAATGCTCTCCTTCTCCTTGTCCCCCGCACTTCCCTTATTCCCTGCCGACAGGCTTCAATGTCTGTTGTTCCCCTTCCTGTGTTCATGTGTTTTCATTGTTCACTACTTTTACAAACTGTCCCTTTGTACACTTTGTGTTTCATAGTCCTTTATGTAAGTTTTAGCTCTCTAAAGTTCTCCTAATGACAAGTAATTACAAAAATACTTGGAAATGTCTACTAATATCAAAAGCATTAGCAGAGACTTTGTTAAAAAAAATAAAAGATCAGAGTTCAAGACCTAAGAAGCTACCTAACATAGGAACTATTTTCTCCAATAGGCAAAAATACTGTCATTGAGCATTGGCAAAATTCTAAAACAACCTGGATGCTTCAAATGGCAGCAGATTAAAACACCAGGCCATGCTGGAGGGATCCCTCATGGCTTAGTGCTGTCCTGGCCATAGTGAGTGAGTTCTCTTGAGATCTGGTTGTTTAAATGTGTGGCACCTTCCCTCACCAAGCTCCTACTTCACCTTTTGCCACCAGTAAAAGCTTCCTAAAACCTCCCAGGAGCAGATGTGGGCGGTATTTACGCTACCTGCGTAACTGTGGTAGGTAGTTGCGCTACCTGCCTAACTGTGAGCCAATAAAAACTCTTTTCATATAAATTACCCAGTCTTGGGTATTTCTTTATAGCAATGCAAGAATGGCCTAATACAACCTTATAGGACATGGAGAAGTTGTGGCTTCTTAATAAATAATAGACAGTAGCAGCAACAGTGGAAACTGGAAAAACAAACGGAAGTCTACTGGGCAAGTCCCAATAGAGGGAAGATGATGCCCTTGGCCAGAGTGTTAGTGGAAAGAGTAAAATAGCCGAAATATTCAAAATTTCCTCTAAAGCCAATAGGATGTACTGATAATCTGGAAAGATAGGACGAGAAGAAGAAGAAAAAAAGACAGATACAGCAGTAAATTTAGAAAATCCACAGCTGACACAAAGCAATAGTGCCCATGCCATGAAGAATGGCAAAGTAATTCCATCTGAGAGCATTCTTTGCTACATCCTGGCATCAGAGAGATGGCTGTGTAATCTCAGATCCCTGTGGCTTCAGTAAACACTTTGAAGCCAAGGGGTACTGGATCACCCAAACCTCTTTCTTGGTAAAACTGTTCTTGCCACATGCTGACGTAGACATAAAATTGTAAATATATATAAAATAATTGCACAGATTTGTTAGCAAATACATCATACCTATTTTTTTAAGACTAACATTCCCTTCACTTTAAAGAGCAAGTAGGCCGGGCGCGGTGGCTCACGCCTGTAATCCCAGCACTTTGGGAGGCCGAGGCAGGCGGATCACGAGGTCAGGAGATCGAGACCATCCTGGCTAACACGGTGAAACCCCGTCTCTACTAAAAATACAAAAAATTAGCCGGGCGCGGTGGTGGGTGCCTGTAGTCCCAGCTACTCGGGAGTCTGAGGCAGGAGAATGGCGCCAACCCGGGAGGCAGAGCTTGCAGTGAGCCGAGATGGCGCCACTGCACTCCAGCCTGGGCGACAGAGCGAGACTCCATTTCAAAAAAAAAAAAAAAAAAAAAGAGCAAGTAAAAATATCATGTATTCAAAAATGTTATTAACCCCAAAAGCATTAATAAAAAGGAAATTTAAAGTGTGCGCATCTGTTTTTATACATTGTCAATTTAGGGATGCTGTTTCATAATGATTCACCTTGAACCTTTCTCTAAAAATAAGTTACTTGGCACTGTCAGGGGAGGTATGAAACAGTAATGCAGGCACCTCGACATATATCACCACACTAATATTCATTCATTTATTCTGCAAATGTTTACTGGGTACCTAATATGCATCAATAATTATGTAAGGTGCTGGGGTTATATAGCAATGAATAATCAGACCTAGGCCATGACCCTGTATTTGAGTATCTCAGTGTCTGGTAGGCAAAGTGACCCTGAATATGTAATTACATGTGAACAGATAAATAAAGTGTGTTAAGGAAATGCAAGATTTTGTATAGCACCTACCACAAAAGGAGCTGGGCACTATATGACAAATACATTTTAACATGATACAGAATTTTGTTCGTTCAGTTGATTGCTTTTTCTTGAGAGGAAGGCTTCCTAGTGATTTAAAATCTTTATGTCAATATTAAATGGTAACCTACTTCGATGTGTTCCTGAGCATGAGAAAACAGTAAATAACTTAGGATAGGTTTAGTGGTTTTGGTTTTTGGTTACTTTAATCCCAGCACAGAACTTGGGACAAGCTGGCACACAAAAATATTTATTAAAGAACAAATAAATAAGCAAAAGTGTCTGTCTGTTTAGAGAAAGAAATGAAAGAAGGGATAGAATTTCAAGAACAGGAAAAAAAAAAAAAGCTGAGAAAAACCTTCAAAAGTAAGAAAACTCACCAGCATCTTTTTTACTTTTCCCTCTCTTGGACACGTACATTATTTCTCAGTCTCCATGAATTATCCACCAGTGGTTTCTGTGATAGAGCAATATATTGAAAATCCAGAGATTATATCCTACTGCTTTTCAACACTTGATAAGGGTGTATAGGCTACAAGCTTCAACAGTGTTTCCAGATATTCCTTCAACTACTCATTTGCATTATACCATTAGTTTTAGGCCTGAAAATAGAAAATATTTAAAAATTAGCAATAGTAGGAGAAGGCTAATTTTTTTTGAAAGATACTCATGTTACCACACCCTATTTATAATTCCAAATCCCTATGTTTTCTTACAAA
This sequence comes from Pongo abelii, assembly GCF_028885655.2. NCBI lineage: Eukaryota > Metazoa > Chordata > Mammalia > Primates > Hominidae > Pongo > Pongo abelii. The sequence continues at coordinate 186,451,154 of NC_085928.1, forward strand.
TAAATAGGTCCATGGAGCCCTTTGTAGCATGGTGCAGTGGTTACCATGGTTTTTTTTTTAAAGTTTGGTTAACAGTGTGCTTTCAAAACCTACATTGCCAAGGCCTTTGGCAGAGTAACTTATATATTTCTGAGGCTTAAGAAGCATTTTTTGATATACTCTTTCTCTATTAAATAGTTTAAAATGCAGAAAACTATAGGGGCTTCTTACTACCACTCAACTACAGTAAACACATTTTCATATTTTCCATTTTTGCTTCAAATATTTTGTTTATTGAACAATTTAAAAATTAACATTTAAAATTAAATTTTCTGGTGTTTTTCCTCCCGTGCCCTTCCCAACCCCACCCTTCTCCCCTCTACCATTTCCCAACGGCAACAATTTGGTGTGTTTCATTCTATTTCATATATCTTGACTCACTCTATATTGGCACCTACAAATAAATGTCTTCAAAATGACATGGTTGGCCTCTTATTTTAAGTATTAGTCAGCATTCTGTTTTTCAACTCAGTGACGTATGTTTTGAGATATATTCAGTTTATGCCTAAAGATTTCCCCTGATCCATACTGCCAATTCTACCATACATCAAGTTCTTGTATATTCTTAGGTCGTTTTTATTATTACCTGCTTTGTTCCATTAATGTACTTTTTTCTTCTGTACCAAAACCATATTGTTTTAATTCTGATACAACAAGTGTTGATGTATGGTAAGCCTCACCTCTTTTATGATTTTCGTGGCCATCCTTGAATCTTTTTATTGTATTTGAAATCAATTTTCTTATTTAGAATTTAATAAATGTATAGGTTTATTTGAGAAAGACTGACTTATTTATGATGTCTTATCTGCCATGAATATGGTATTTTTTAATTTATTCAGGCCTTCCTTCATGTCCTTCAATAATGGTTTGTAACTATCTGCACAATATTTATTAGATTTCTTCCTCGATATCAAATAAGCCATATCTTCTTATAAAGTGTCTATTACTGTTACATTTTTAAATTATGATTATTGATAAGAGAAATAATCATTTTAGTTTTGATGATTGCTGTGACCAATGAAATAACGCTCCCTCAAAAATATCAACATCTTAATTCTCCAGAATCTCTGAATATATTAGATTCTAAGGCAAAGGAGAATTAAGGCTGGGCATCAAATTAAGCTACTAATTAGCTGGCCTGGATATGATGAGATTATCCTGAAATCTCCCAGTAGACCAATACAATAAAAGGGTCTTTCTTAGTGGAAGAGACTAATAGAAGAGTGAAAGTTAGAGAGACATTAGAAGGTGTTACGCTGCTGGATTTGAAAATGGAGATCCATTTCAGAGTTCTGACTTACAGAACTATAAAATAATATATTTGTGTTGTTTTGAGGCACTAAATTTGTGGTAATTTGCTATAGCAGCAATAGGAAAGCAATAGAATTACTATTGAGTAAAATGTACTAAATTATTATTAATAGTAATAGTTTTTCTAAGAGTTTCCTTGGATTTTTACACGTATAAAAACATATCATGTATAAACGACTTGCTGGGTGTGGTGGATTATGCCGGAGGCTGAGGAGGGTGGACTGCCTGAGCCCAGGAGTCTAAGATAAGACCAGCCAGAGGAACATGGTGAAACACGCTCTCTACCAAAAATACAAAAAATTAGCTGGGCATGGTGGCACACATCTGTGATCCCAGTTAATTGGGAGGCTGAGGTGGGAGAATTGCTTGAACCTAAGAGACAGGGGTTGGAGTGAGCCAAGATCACGTCATAGCACTCAAATCTGGGTGACAGAGTGAGCCCTCATCTCAAAAAAAAAAAAAAAAAAAAAAAGACTATAATTTTATCTGTTTCTTTCCAATACTTATACCTCATATCTAAAATTTTTTTGCAGTAGCATTGGTTAGAAATTATCTTTATAAATATGCTAAAGAGAAATAGTAACATGAGGCATTTTAACTGTTGCTACTTAGATAGAAATGATGCTGTTTGACTGGGTATATGATATTTGCTGATTGGCAGGTGCCATTTGTAAGGTAGGGGAAGTCCCTACCTAGTCTTTATTTTCTAGGATTTATAACAAATTTCCTACTCAGCACCTCCCCTTGGATATTTAATAGTCATCTCAAACTTATATGTATATATACATATATATTATATATATAAAATACTTTAAGTTCTAGGGTACATATGCACAACGTGCAGGTTTGTTACATATGTATACATGTGGCCATGTTGGTGTGCTGCACCCATTAACTCGTCATTTACATTAGGTATATCTCCTAATGCTATCCCTCCCCACTACCCGCACCCTGCAACAGGCCCCGGTGTGTGATGTTCCCCTTCCTGTGTCCAAGTGTTCTCATTGTTCAATTCCCAGCCATGAGTGAGAACATGCGGTGTTTGGTTTTTTGTCCTTGCGATAGTTTGCTGAGAATGATGGTTTCCAGCTTCATACATGTCCCTACAAAAGACAAGAACTCATCATTTTTTATGGCTGCATAGTATTCCATGGTGTATATGTGCCACATTTTCTTAATCCAGTCTATCATTGTTGGACATTTGGGTTGGTTCCAAGTCTTTGCTATTGTGAGTAGTGCCACAATAAACATTACGTGTGCATGTGTCTTTATAGCAGCATGATTTATATTCCTTTGGGTATATACCCAGTAATAGGATGATGGTATTTCTAGTCAAATGGTATTTCTAGTTCTAGATCCCTGAGGAATCGCCACACTGTCTACCACAATGGTTGAACTAGTTTACAGTCCCACCAACAGTGTAAAAGTATTCCTATTTCTCCACATCCTCTCCAACACCTGTTGTTTCCTGACTTTTTAATGATCACCATTCTAACTGGTGTGAGATGATATCTCATTGTGGTTTTGATTTGCATTTCTCTGATGGCCAGTGATGATGAGCATTTTTTCATGTGTCTATTGGCTGCACAAATGCCTTCTTTTGAGAAGTGTCTGTTCATATCCTTCGCCCACTTGTTGATGGGGTTTTTTTTTTCTTGTAAACTTGTTTGAGTTCTTTGTAGATTCTGGATATTAGCCCTTTGTCAGATGAGTAGATTGCAAAACTTTTCTCCCATTCTGTAGGTTGCCTGTTCACTCTGATGGTAGTTTCTTTTGCTGTGCAGAAGCTCTTTAGTTTAACTAGATCCCATTTGTCAATTTTGGCTTTTGTTGTCATTGCTTTTGGTGTTTTAGACATGAAGTCCTTGCCCATGTCTATGTCCTGAATGGTATTGCCTAGGTTTTCTTCTAGGGTTTTTATGGTTTTAGGTCTAACATTTAAATCTTTAATCCATCTTGAATTAATTTTTGTATAAGGTGTAAGTAAGGGATCCAGTTTCAGCTTTCTACATATGGCTAGCCAGTTTTCCCAGCACCATTTGTTAAACAGGGAATCCTTTTCCCATTTCTTGTTTTTGTCAGGTTTGTCAAAGATCAGATAGTTGTAGATATGTGGTATTATTTCTGAGGGCTCTGTTCTGTTCCATTGTTCCATATCTCTGTTTTGGTACCAGTACCATTCTGTTTTGGTTACTGTAGCCTTGTAGTACTGTAGACTTGTTGTATAGTTCGAAGTCAGGCAGCATGATGCCTCCAGCTTTGTTCTTTTGGTGTAGGATTGACTTGGCAATGTGGGCTCTTTTTTGGTTCCATATGAACTTTAAAGTAGTTTTTTTCCAATTCTGTAAAGAAAGTCATTGGTAGCTTGATGGGGATGGAATTGAGTCTATAAATTACCTTGGGCAGTATGGCCATTTTCACAATATTGATTCTTCCTACCCACGAGCATGGAATGTTCTTCCATTTGTTTGTGTCCTCTTTTATTTCATTGAGCAGTGGTTTGTAGTTCTCCTTGAAGAGGTCCTTCACATCCCTTGTAAGTTGGATTCCTAGGTATTTTATTCTCTTTGAAGCAGTTGTGAATGGGAGTTCACTCATGATTTGTCTCTCTGTTTGTCTGTTATTGGTGTATAAGAATGCTTGCGATTTTTGTACATTGATTTTGTATCCTGAGACTTTGCTGAAGTTGCTTATCAGCTTAAGGAGATTTTGGGCTAAGATGATGGAGTTTTCTAGATATACAATTATGTCATCTGCAAACAGGGACAATTTGACTTCCTCTTTTCCTAATTGAATACCCTTTATTTCTTTCTCCTGCCTGATTGCCCTGGCCAGAACTTCCAACACTATGTTGAATAGGAGTGGTGAGAGAGGGCATCCCTGTCTTGTGCCAGTTTTCAAAGGGAATGCTTCCAGTTTTTGCCCATTCAGTATGATATTGGCTGTGGGTTTGTCATAGATAGCTCTTATTTTGAGATACATCCCATCAATACCTAATTTATTGAGAGTTTTTAGCATGAACGGCTGTTGAATTTTGTCAAAGGCCTTTTCTGCACCTATTGAGATAATCATGTGGTTTTTGTCTTTGGTTCTGTTTATATGCTGGATTACATTTATTGATTTGCATATGTTGAACCAGACTTGCATCCCAGGGATGAAGCCCACTTGATCATGGTGGATAAGCTTTTTGATGTGCTGCTGGATTCGGTTTGCCAGTATTTTATTGAGGATTTTTGCATCGATGTTCATCAGGGATATTGGTCTAAAATTTTCTTTTTTTGTTGTGTCTCTGCCAGGCTTTGGTATCAGGATGATGCTGGCCTCATAAAATGAGTTAGGGAGGATTCCCTCTTTTTCTATTGATTGGAATAGTTTCAGAAGGAATGATACCAGCTCCTCCTTGTACCTCTGGTAGAATTCAGCTGTGAATCCTTCTGGTCCTAGACTTTTTTTGGTTGGTAAGCTATTAATTATTGCCTCAATTTCAGAGCCTGTTATTGGTCTATTAAGAGATTCAATTTCTTCCTGGTTTAGTCTTGGGAGGTTGTATGTGTTGAGGAATTTATCCATCTCTTCTAGATTTTCTAGTTTATTTGCGTAGAGGTGTTGATAGTATTCTCTGATGGTAGTTTGTGTTTTTGTGGGATCGGTGGTGATATCCCCTTTTTCATTTTTTATTGTGTCTATTTGATTCTTCTCTCTTTTCTTGTTTATTAGTCTTGCTAGTGGTCTATCAATTTTGTTGATCTTTTCAAAAAACCAGCTCCTGGATTCGTTGATTTTTTTGAAGGGTTTTTTGTGTCTCTATTTCCTTCAGTTCTGCTCTGATCTTAGTTATTTCTTGCCTTCTGCTAGCTTTTGAATGTGTTTTCTCTTGCTTCTCTAGTTCTTTTAATTGTGATGTTAGGGTGTTAATTTTAGATCTTTCGTGCTTTCTCTTGTGGGCATTTAGTGCTATAAATTTCGCTCTACACACTGCTTTAAATGTGTCCCAGAGATTCTGGTGTATTGTGTCTTTGTTCTCACTGGTTTCAAAGAACATCTTCATTTCTGCCTTCATTTCGTTATGTACCCAGTAGTCATTCAGGAACAGATTGTTCAGTTTCCATGTAGTTGAGCAGTTTTGAGTGAGTTTCTTAATCCTGAGTTCTAGTTTGATTGCACTGTAGTCTGAGAGACAGTTTGTTATAATTTCTATGTTTTTACATTTGCTGAGGAGTGCTTTACTTCCAACTATGTGGTCAGTTTTCGAATAGGTGTGGTGTGGTGCTGAGAAGAATGTATATTCTGTTAATTTGGGGTATGGTTCTGTAGATGTCTATTAGGTCTGCTTGGTGCAGAGCTGAATTCAATTCCTGGATATCCTCTTTAACTTTCTGTCTCGTTGATCTGTCTAATGATGACAGTGGGGTGTTAAAGTCTCCCATTATTATTGTGTGGCAGTCTAAGTCTCTTTGTAGGTCTCTAAGGACTTGCCTTATGAATCTGGGTGCTCCTGTATTGGATGCATATATATTTAGGATAGTTAGCTCTTCTTGTTGAATTGATCCCTTTACCATTATGTAATGGCCTTCTTTGTCTCTTTTGATCTTTGTTGGTTTAAAGTCTGTTTTATCAGAGACTAGGATTGCAACCCCTGCCTTTTTTTGTTTTCCATTTGCTTGGTAGATCTTCCTCCATCCCTTTATTTTGAGCCTATGTGTGTCTCTGCACGTGAGATGGGTTTCCTGAATACAGCACACTGATGGGTCTTGACTCTTTATCCAATTTGCCAGTCTGTGTCTTTTAATTGGAGCATTTAGCCCATTTACGTTTAAGGTTAATATTGTTATGTGTGAATTTCATCCTGTCATTATGATGTTAGCTGGTTATTTTACTCGTTAGTTGATGCAGTTTCTTCCTAGCCTCGATGGTCTTTACAATTTGGCATGTTTTTGCAGTGGCTGGTACCGGTTGTTCCTTTCCATGTTTAGTGCTTCCTTCAGGAACTCTTTTAGGGCAGGCCTGGTGGTGATAAAATCTCTCAGCATTTGCTTGTCTGTAAAGTATTTTATTTCTCCTTCACTTATGAAGCTTAGTTTGGCTGGATATGGAATTCTGGGTTGAAAATTCTTTTCTTTAAGAATGTTGAATATTGGCCCCCACTCTCTTCTGGCTTGTAGAGTTTCTGCCGAGAGATCAGCTGTTAGTCTGATGGGCTTCCCTTTGTAGGTAACCCGACCTTTCTCTCTGGCTGCCCTTAACATTTTTTCCTTCATTTCAACTTTGGTGAATCTGACAATTATGTGTCTTGGAGTTGCTCTTCTCAAGGAATATCTTGTGGCGTTCTCTGTATTCCCTGAATTTGAATGTTGGCTTGCCTTGCTAGGTTGGGGAAGTTCTCCCGGATATTATCCTGCAGAGTGTTTTCCAACTTGGTTCCATTCTCCCCGTCACTTTCTGGTACACCAATCAGACGTAGATTTGGTCTTTTCACATAGTCCCATATTTCTTGGAGGCTTTGTTCATTTCTTTTTATTCTTTTTTCTCCAAACTTCTCTTCTTGCTTCATTTCATTCATTTGATCTTCATTCACTGATACCCTTTCTTCCAGTTGATTGAATCAGCTACTGAAGCTTGTGCATTCGTCATGTAGTTCTCGTGCCATGGTTTTCAGCTCCATCAGGTCCTTTAAGGACTTCTCTGCATTGGTTATTCTAGTTAGCCTTTCGTCTAATCTTTTTTCAAGGTTTTTAACTTCTTTGCCATTGGTTTTAACTTCCTCCTTTAGCTTGTAGTAGTTTGATCTTCTGAAGCCTTCCTCTCTCAACTCGTCAAAGTCATTCTCCATCCAGCTTTGTTCCATTGCTGATGAGGAGCTGTGTTCCTTTGGAGGAGGAGAGGTGCTCTGATTTTTAGAGTTTCTGGTTTTTCTGCTCTGTTTTTTCCCCATCTTTGTGGTTTTATCTACCTTTGGTCTTTGATGATGGTGATGTACAGATGGGTTTTTGGTGTGGATGTCCTTTCTGTGTGTTAGTTTTCCTTCTAACAGTCAGGACCCTCAGCTGCAGGTCTGTTGGAGTTTACTGGAGGTCCACTCCAGACCCTGTTTGCCTGGGTGTCAGCAGCGGTGGCTGCAGAACAGTGGATATTGGTGAACTGCAAATGTTGCTGCCTGATTGTTCCTCTGGAAGTTTTGCCTCAGAGGAGTACCCGGCCATGTGAGGTGTCAGTCCGCCCCTACTTGGGGGTGCCTCCCAGTTAGGCTACTCGGGGGTCAGGGAACTACTTGAGGAGGCAGTCTGCCCGTTCTCAGATCTCAAGCTGCATGCTGGGAGAACCACTACTCTCTTCAAAGCTGTCAGACAGGGACATTTAAGTCTGCAGAGGTTATTTCTGTCTTTTGTTTGTCTGTGCCCTGCCTGCAGAGGTGTAGCCTACTGAGGCAGGCAGGCAGGCCTCCTTGAGCTGTGGTGGGCTCCACCCAGTTCGAGCTTCCCAGCCGCTTTGTTTACCTACTCAAGCCTGGGCAATGGCAAGCGCTCCTCCCCCAGCCTCGCTGCCGCCTTGCAGTTTGATCTCAGACTGCTGTGCTAGCAATGAGCGAGGCTCTGTGGGCATAGGACCCTCTGAGCCAGGTGCGGGATATAATCTCCTGGTGTGCCGTTTGATAAGCCTGTTGGAAAAGCACAGTATTAGGGTGGGAGTGACCCAATTTTCCAGGTGCCATCTGTCACCCCTTTCTTTGACTAGGAAAGGGAATTCCTTGACCCCTTGCGCTTCCCGAGTGAGGCGATGCCTCACCCTGCTTCAGCTCACACATGGTGTGCTGCACCCACTGTCCTGCACCCACTGTCCGACACGCCCCAGTGAGATGAACCCAGTACCTCAGTTGGAAATGCAGAAATCACCCGTCTTCTGCATCGCTCACACTGGGAGCTGTAGACTGGAGCTGTTCCTATTCGGCCCAGTCATCTCAAACTTAATGTGCCTAAAACAGAGTCTTGCTCTCCTTCCCCAACTCTGCTCCTCTCCTAAACTTCCTTGTCCCAATAAATGACACCAGCATTTACACAGAGACTCAGGTCCAAACCTAGGAGTTATTCCAGACTCTTCTCTTTCCTATATTTGTGACATCCAACTTACTGGCAAATTCAATGAGCCCTACCTTTAAAACCATAACATAGTCACTTTCACCCCAACTGACTTAGACAGCCATTACCATCTCTCAGTTCAACTACAATAACCTCTTTCCTGCTGTCTTTGCATGAGAATCCATTTTCACAGCAAGCAGAGTAATGTTTTAAAAATGCATATTATTTGATGTCATTCCTCTCAAATTCATCCAACAGCTTTCCACCAGATGCAAATTTTAATCTAAATGTCTATTATGACCTTTGAGGCTCTACATGATCTGACCTCATCACCTACCTCTCTCTGCTTCTCTCAATCTGCCCCATATACGATGCTTTCTTTGTTGTTCCTTGATCAAGTCAAATAGCTTTCAGTTAGCCTTTGTTATTGGTGTTCTCTCTGCCCAAAACCCTCTTCCCCCAGATTTTCTCATGAATTATTTCTACCCTCATTCAGGTATCAGCACAATTGTTATCTCTTCAAAAAGATGGTCCTTGACCATACCGTCTAAAATATCTAAAAAAGTGCACACATTTATGCAAAGGCACACGTCCTCAGTTCTTTACTCCTTTATTTTTCTATGTAGAAGAAAAATACATTATATTGTAGTGTATATAAGGGCAGAGATTTTGCTTCACTTATTTAGCGTCCTCAGTGCCTAGAAAAGTGCCCATCACACAGCAAGTGCTAAAGGAATTTATGTTTAACATGTTTTGAATTTGATCAAACACTTTACTTTTATCTAAAATACGACCATATTGTTGCATCTGTAAATATAGTAATTTGCACTTATGTGATCTCTCACATTGTGATATGGTCAATTTTTGTTAAGTTTTCTGTTTTTGCTTAAAAAGAATACATGATCTTTATTTTTTAGATCTGTGACATCAAATTAACCAATTGTATCTGTTTCATTCAACTAGTCTAAATGCTCACTAATATTATATGTTTAATACATTTAGTTTCTTGGACAGATATTTTAAAATGTCATTGAGATTATACTTGTAAATCTTTTTTTTAGTTTTGCTGTATAAATTTCAAAAGAAAAACGTGTTCATGCAAGTTCAGTATTGTAATATCTTTTGTTTTTCCTTTTCTCATTTTGTAAAATTTCTCTCTAACCCTAAGGTTTTTTCCTTAAAATTTTTGTTTGATGTTAATATTGCTATAACAACAGCATGTTGGTTAGTGTATTATAGTATATTTATTTATTTATTTTCAACTTTTCTGTACTACTTTAAGCATTTTTTTTTTTTTGAGACAGGGTCTCACTTTGTCACCCAGGCTGGAGTGCAGTGGTGCAATCTCAACTCACTGCAACCTGGGTTCAAGCAATTCTCATGCCTCAGCATCCCAAGTAGCTGGGATTACAGCTATGCACCAGCGTGCCCAGCTAATTTTTGTATTTTTAGTAGTGATGGGGTTTCACCATGTTGGCCAGCCTGGTCTGGAACTCCTGACCTCTGGTGATCTGCCTGCCTCAGCCCCCCAAAGTGCTGGGATTTCAGGTGTGAGACACTGTGCCCAGCCTAAGCATTTTTATAAGCTATGCTTGTCTGAATTTTACTTATATAATTCTTAAACAGATATATTATTTATACAATAACTAGTAGTTTATATGTAATCGTTTAGTACATTAACATATCTTATGATTACAGATAATTGTGAACCCTTATTTGTCCAATCTTTTTATATTTTTGTTTAACATTCTTTTTATTCTTTTTCTCTTTTTATATCCTACTCTCTGTTGGATGGTTAAGTCTTCCTTAGATTGCTCTATTTCACATACATGTAACTTTGCCACACATACTCTCTAAAAAACATTTTTTAGTGTTTACTCTTCAATGTTTAATATTAACATTGACTTTATATAGTCCCAACAAAGTCTTAAATTATTCAATACATCTTTTCTCTACTCAAATAACAGGAAATTGACATCCTTTAGCAACCTTCCAACCCCTTTGCAATCATCTTCTAAGACTTAAAGTTAATTGTACTTTTTCTTAACTTAGAAGTCTTTCCAATAGCATTTACTGCTATTTTTGCTCATGGTTACTTATTGCATGACATTTCTCTTTTTGTATTCATTTCCTTCTTGCTACAGAATATCTTTTAGTAATGTTTTAGCAAGAATCTCTTAATTATAAAGTTTCAGGTTTGTATTTCTGAGAGTGTCTCATTTATTTCTCACTCTTGAATGATGCATAGCTAGCTAGGATAATTTCCCCCTGAATACAGGCCAAAAAGTTAAAATTTACCCTGGAAAAACATTTTTAAATCATTTTGGAAGTCCTCAAAGTGATAAAAGAAGAAAAAATATCCATAAAGTAAGAACAAAATTTATTTTCAAAAAAGCATACAAATACAAATATAAATCAAAACCAGATAAAGATTGTTTTAAAGTATTGATTATTAATTTTGTAAATGAAAATATCAACATTAAAATTAAATTATGAGATGCATGCCAGTTTAGGCAAAGACTCAGAGAAAATAAGAGAATTCAAAGACTGTACTGAGGAATTAACTCAGACCACTATGAAGGAATATAAATCAGTAAAAAAAAAAAAGTGAAAGATAAGAGAAGAAACATAAGGGATAGACTGACATATAATGGAAAGTTTATGAAGTAGAAGATATAGGTAATGACAGAAAGGTAGTATTTGAGGTATGATGCAATTTGGCTGGTCCCCACCCAAATCTCATCTTGAATTCCCACGTGTTGTAGGAGGGACCCAGTGGGAGGTAATTGAATCATGGGGCAGGTCTTTCCTGTGCTGTTCTCATGATAGTGAATAAGTCTCATGAGATCTGATGGTTTTAAAAATGGGAGTTTCCCTGCACAAGCTCTCTTTTTGCCTGCTGCCATCCACGTAAGATGTGACTTGCTCCTCCTTGCCTTCCACCATGATTGTGAGGCCTCCCTAACCAGGTGGAACTGTAAGTCCACTAAACCTCTTTCTTTTGTAAATTGCCCAGTCTCAGGTACGTCTTTATCAGCAGCATGAAAACAAACTAACACAGTTAATTAGTACCAGTAGAGTGGGGTGCTGCTGAAAAGATACTCAAAAATGTGGAATGACTTTGGAACTGGGTAACAGGTAGGGGTTGGAACAGTTTGGAGGGCTCAGAAGAAGACAGGAAAATGTGGGAAAGTTTGGAACTTCCTAGAGGCGTGTTGGATGGCTTTGCCCAAAATGCTGATAGTAATATGTACAATAAGGTCCAGGCTGAGGTGTTCTCAGATGGAAATGAAGAACTTGTCGGGAACTGGAGCAAAGGTAAGTCTTGCTGTGTTTTAGCAAAGAGATTGGTAGCATTTTGCTCTTGCCTTAGATATTTGTGGAACTTTGCACTTGAGAAAGATGATTTAGGGTATCTGGCAGAGGAAATTCCTAAGCAGCAAAGTTTTCAAGAGGTGACTTGGGTGCTGTTAAAGGCATTCAGTTTTATAAGGGAAACAACATAAAAGTTCAGAAAAATTGCAGCCTGACAATGCAATAGAAAACAAAATCTCATTTTCTGAGGAGAAATTCAAGCCAGCTGCATAAATTTGCATAAGTAACGAGGAACTGAATATTAATCTCCAAGACAATGGGGGAAATGTCTCCAGCCCATGTCAGTGGTCTTCATGGCAGCCCCTCCCATCACATGCCCAAAGGCCTAGAAGTAAAAAGTGGTTTCGTGGGCCAGGGTGCTGCATGCAGCCTAGGGACGTGGTGCCCTGTGTCCCAGCCACTCCAGCTGTGGCTGAAAGGGGCCAATGTAGAACTGGGTCTGTGGCTTCAGAGGGTGCAAGCCCCAAGCCTTGGCAGCTTCCACATGGTGTTGAGCCTGCGAGTACACAGAAGTCAAGAACTGAGGTTTGGGAACCTCCCCCTAGATTTCAGAATATGTATGGAAACATCTGAATACCCAGGTAGAAGTTTGCTGTAGGGGCGGGGTCCTCATGAAGAACCTCTGGTAGGCCAGTGTGGAAGGAAAAATGTGGGGTCAGATCCCCCACACAGAGTCTCTACTGGGGCACTGCCTAGTGGAGCTGTTAGAATAAGGCCCCTGTCCTCCAGACCCCAGAATGGTAGCTCCACTGGCAGCTTGCACTGTGTGGCTGGAAAAGCCACAGACACTCAACAACAGCCCATGAAAGCAATGGGGAGGGAGGCTGTACCCTGCAAAGCCACAGGGGTGGAGCTGCCCAGGACCATAGGAATCCACATTACATCAGTGTGAACTGGATGTGAGACGTGGAGTCAAAGGAGATCATTTTGGAGCTTTAAGATATGACTGCCCTGCTGGATTTTGCACTTGCATGCGGCCTGTAGCCCCTTTGTTGTGGCCAATTTCTCCCTTTGGAATGGCTGTAGTTACCCAATGCCTATACCCCCATTGTATCTAGGAAGTAACTAACTTGATTTTGATTTTACAGGCTCATAGGCAAAAGGGACTTGCCTTGTCTCTGATTAGACTTTGGACTGTGGATTTTTGAGTTAATACTGAAATGAGTTAAGACTTTGGAGCAATGTAGGGAAGGCATAATTGGTTTTGAAATTTGAGGACATGAGATTTGGGAGGGGCCAGGGGAGGAACGATATGGTTTGGCTGTATCCCCACCCACATCGCATCTTGAATTCCCACATGTTTTGGGAGGGACCTGGTGGAAGGTAATTGAATCATGTGGGCAGGTCTTTCCTGTGCTATTCTCCTGATGGTGACTAAATCTCACAAGATCTAATGGTTTTAAAAACAGGAGTGTCCCTGTACAAGCTCTCTTTTTGCCTGCTGCCATCCATGTAAGACGTGACTTCTTTCTCCTTGCCTTACACCAAGATTGTGAGGCCTCCCCAGCCATGTGGAACTATAAGTCCAATAAACCTCTTTCTTTTGTAAATTGCTCAGTCTTGGGTAAGTCTTTATCAGCAGCCTGAGAACAAATTCATACAAGGTAATAGTGGCTGACCATTCTTAATTTAAGAAGGAAACATGCATGTTGAAGTTGTGACTATCTTTCATGGAAGTGATTTCCTCTTGTACTTTGGAATCTTAATTTTAAGCCCACATCTATAGGGAATTTCTTGGGAAGTTTTATGTTGCTATTGTTGTTGTGATTTGGGTTTTTTTGTATGTGTATTTGTTTCTCTCTTCTGAGTCTTAACTTCTGAGTCTGTGGTTTTATAGTTGTCTCTAAACAGCTCACAGGTATGTACTTCAGACACAAGTATTACGATGAATGCTTAGGGCCTTTGTCTCTTGAGATGACCACAAGTACAGTCTCTGTCAATGGGCACTTTGGCCTGGGTTCTGATTACCTCCTTTTCTCTTCCCTCCCTTTCTCTAGTCAGCCACTCAATACTAGCTGCAAAGCTAGCCTTCAAACCTTTTCTAATTACTGATCATGACTGTATCTTGCCTCAGTTTGATGTCTTCAATCTAACTCCTGGTGCTGTGTGAGCCAGCCTAGTCATTGCTACCACACAACGTTGATTCCCAGCCTCCTCTGCTTGCTTCCTGGTCCCAGAGCCCAGTAGGTCTGTGACTACAGCCTCTAAATACTGAGTTGTGTTTCTGTTCTGTGAATCACAAAGCCATCTTGAGCCAATATTGATTTTGACTTTTTAGAAGTTTTTCTGATACCTTAGACTATCCTCTATTTTCCTCAGAAATGGTTCATTAAAATCAAAGAAACTGATTCCCACATTGCCTTACTTGCTGTGACAGTAATGATAGAAAAATATTTTCTCTTAAAAATTTGTACTTTACCAACATGAATAGTAATTAATATTGCCCATTTTGCTACATGTGAAATGTTCTCAGCTTGTCAGCTCCCCACTCGTATGGTTGGCACCTCTGGTCCACAGATATAATTCAGCGTTCTACATGAGTTAGTTGTGATAATTTGCAAACTTACTATGTTAGCAAACACACTTCTTATGACAATTGTGATCTTTAATTAAATAGTATGCACATTGATAAAATATGAGTGACAAAAGAAAAGTAACAAAAACCTAAAAGATATATCTGCTATTTTTTTAATTGTGTTCCATTCTAGAGTACTAAACTGGAAATCATAGATTAAATTCTGTGTATGGTTTGTGCTACAAAGAATAAAAAGAAGTCTACAAATTTGTCCTCTAAGAAAAGATCTTTACTTAAAAATATTGTAAATAAATGTGCAGTTATATGTCTTAAACCAAAATAAGGTATTTAAAGAGACACTGTACCTACATTTCATGATTCTTGGCTTTAGCCAGGTTTTTTGATTATCCAACTAGATATCAGTCCTAATATCTTTTATTCTAATATCAGTCCTAATAGCTTTTATTCTATTTCTGCCACCAACAGAAAAGTATTGGAACAAAAAGAAATCAGAGGATTTTGCCTCTTTATGAAGACAAAAAGAGATAAAATTAATCCAATTTGGTAATAAACCATTTTTTAACCTCGAATATAGTTATTATACAATTTCTCTGCCCAAATATATGTATTGAGAAACAACAATCTGTCAGCAATGTGGTTCTTGTAGTTGCAATGTGTTTTGGGATTAGTCTTAATTGGAATTGTGTAATATGGATCCAAACAACATGCATTCAGGAAAGAACAATCATTCCACCTGCTTGGGGAATCAGTACGTAAAAGCAAGTATGTGAGAGCCTTGTGGAGAATTTTTGCTTAGTGAACAGTTAAGGTGAGACTCTAAGGAGATATCCCCTTTAAACTAGCACTGCACAGTAGGCACTGGCTCATTGCCACAGGGTAGTCTTTGCAGGACATCTTGGAGAATATCCTTATGATTATTTTTACCTTAAAAGTAATCTATGCAGGATTTAGAAAGATATGTAATCCCTTGTATGTTTCACCAAAATAGAGAGAGAGAGAGAAAGGAAGTTTTTAATTATGTTTGTTTTGGGTTTTCTAGATAGGACTAATATTTATGTAAGCAAAATATATTTGCTAATTTTGTTAACTTTTTTTAATTTCATAAAGTTCATTCTTAGGGACTATGAGATCAATGTAGCAATTTGTAACATTTCTGGAGTTGTTTTTATTTAATTTTATGACCTCTTCAATTTATATACTACAATGTGTAATCTATACAGTATTGAGTGCCAGCAAAAATGTAGAGAAACTGGAACTTTAATTTGCCGCTGATGGGAATGTAAATTGGTACAGCTACTAACAAAAAGTAAAGTTGAAGGTATATATTTCTTTCATTCCCAGACTCCTAGGCACATGTTCATGTCCTAGAGAAACTTTCACATGTTTCTCTATTCCAGAACATTCCTGTATATTCCAGAAGTCGTCCACAAGAATGTTTACTGCAGCATTAGTAAAAAGATTGAAATGGACTTAAAAAATTGACATCAAAAGAATGGATAAATAAACTATGATCTATTTACACTAGGGGACCCTATGTAGCAGCCAAATGACTGATCTAGAAGTTAAAAAATGTACAATATGAATCACTTTTATGAAGTTTGAAAATACACA
Source organism: Pongo abelii (assembly GCF_028885655.2). Classification (NCBI taxonomy): domain Eukaryota; kingdom Metazoa; phylum Chordata; class Mammalia; order Primates; family Hominidae; genus Pongo; species Pongo abelii. Next base: position 186,467,099 of record NC_085928.1, read on the forward strand.
TCATATATGTGTTGCTTACACACATATACATACATGTGCACATGCATTTATATTACGTATAAGTATATGCGCACATATATGTATCTTTGTAAATACATATACACTTACACAGAAATTTTTAAAAACACATTTAGGACAATTATTTCAGAAGAGGGAGAGAAATGGGAAAAGGGTTCAGGAATTAGTACATAAAGCTTTTAAACTGTACCTGTAATGTTATCTGCTTTAAAATGTAAAAGAAATACTAAGGTAAATTGTCAAGGCGGTATGATTTAGCAAAAGTTTATAATGAGTTCTGGTATTTCCACTAAATTATTTCTTTACCTTTCTGTAGAGCTAAAATACTTTGCAGCCAAAAGCTATTGCATTAAGTACCCCGTAGCTCATGTGGATTCTACTCCAGGAAGTAAGGTCCAACTGGAATCCTTTCTTTGATGATGCATTTTAATTTTTTTTCATGTGGCATTTTAATCCTTATCAGGTGTTTACTTTCAAGATTGACTGCTTGTTGAATCTTTTGATAAATTGAAGATATTCCAGAGTTAGTGAAAAAAATGTAGTTTTTCTTGTACAGAGACAAATAATAAATGGAAGCCTTCTATTCATGGCTCCCCTTGTCACAAGGTACATAGTGCCACGAACACTAGAAAATAAAATTTCCATTTTAGAAGCTACAAAAGGTGACAAGAATAAAACCAGGCTGCAACCCCACCCCCAATGCTTCTTTGAGAAGCACAGATGAGGCACCAACAAAATTGAGCACATTATTTTAAAGTCTGCTGTGAGTATCTCAGGTTGTTTGGATCACTTAGATTTATGACTAGAAGAAAATTAAATTCAATTTAGAGAGACGTTAATCTGCTGTCGAGGATCATGAAGAGTAAATGATATTTCCCAGGCAATAGATGTTTTTCTCATCATTTTCTCTAATACCATTTCTTTTTTATTTGGGAAAATTTTAATATCAACATTTCAATTAAACTCTAATACTCCCTGCACTAAACTAAACTGAGAGGATCTTGACTGTGCTATTGAACATTTTATCTCCATACTTAGTATAAAATAGGCTTATTTACATTTTTTCTATTCCTGACTCAATTTTAACTATAATCCACAAAGGGAGAGATATAAATGCCTGTATAATACTTCACTTCTCACATACATGATTTTAACTCTTTTTGAGCACTATATTTACATAATTCCTAAGATTATTTTCCCAATAGCAAAACCATTTTTAAAGCTCTGGTGATTCTGCTTTACTAGCTCAAGGGGAAGCATATTTTCAAAAGTATAAATATAGAGAAGTTAATGATAAATTATATGAAGGGAACAAAATTGTGATTCCAGAGATAAGGTGAATAGCAAGCCTTCACCTTCCAGATACAACACCTATATGGTACATAGGCTGATGGCAGGAACTGTGTCTATTTAGATGACAGCCGTGACCTGTACTCAGGTCTTTGGGACTCTCTATCCAGTCTTAGTCCTTTGGAGGTTGTAGTATCTTCTTGCTGGATCAAAAGAAGCTGAACTCAGCTATGTGGGGGCAGCTCTCCTGAGCATTTCTCCTTTTTGACATAAAGTGGTTTGATTCAAGGAGAGAAAATGATACTGTGCACAGGCCTAAGTTAGTCTTTGAACTTTAGTTCTATTTCTCATAAGGCTAAATTCTTTGCTAACTCTGAGGCAAAAAGACTTCTTTTCTGCCGGGTTGTGCTTTCAGGTTGATGCCCGATTCCCTGGAGCACACCAGTAAAATTGAAGAAGCATTGAAAAGTTCTGTGTAAGTACCAGCTTCCCTGTCATTTGAGTCACTGCTATCACTAAATCTATAAAACTGAAACTTTGTACAAGTACCTAGAAATGTTATTCTTTGTGTTCTCATTTGGAAAAAATAAATGCTGACCTAGCAATTGTAATTAAAATATTTGTTACTAAGCTGGATGAAGATGCAAAGAAATCAACTGAATATTTTAGAGCACACAGTATGTGTTATCTCATTTAATGTTCATGCAAACATTGCAAAATGTTATCATCCTTTTTGTAAAGTTATGTTATATAACTTGACTTAGTTGCTTTGTAACATAAAACTTAGATTAAGTGTCCAAATATTTCCCACTATAAAACAGAATTTAATCCACTGTGTTATCCTGCTTGCTGCACTAGGGTTTTAGTGATTGAGAAGAAAAGCAAAATAATTATATTCCCTTCTATTCATTGATGAAATACCTAATATTTTTAACAGCTTCATAGGTTTATGAAGATTTTTTTCAGACAGGATTCCATCCACCCTCAAGAAGGCTTAAAGTCATATTGAAATAAATAAGGTACAGTGACTATGGCACAGTAGTGGTATCAGATTTACCCGTTGATTGAAAACAACTCCAAAAGCCAGGTTAACTAAAAAACTGCGGTTTGAACAAATTGTAGAGGAATCAAGGCATCAAGGATTTGAAGAACTGAAATCCCAAGTTCCTTAAAAAATGACAGCCTCAGAGAAATGAGCCCAACATTCTTCATGCAATTATCACTCAATATATTTGCCAGTTCCTAAACTGTGTATATGCAGTATGAAATGCCAAGACCAAGCAGAATGCAGCTGCTAAAAGACTACAAAAATAAGCAGCAATTTCTATAATTTCACCATTCTTAGAAGACAAAGATTATAATTCAAAATTCACTGACAAGGGGAATTTACTACAACTTGAGTTGTCTGTTAAGACCTCCAAAATGCTCTTCCATAGAAATGAGGACAAATTGAAAATGTACACCTCACAAAAACGAAGATTAAAAGGTGAAATAAAAAATGTACAATCCTGGTTGAATGTCGAGTGTTTCAGCGGTCCTCCATGTTAATTGACAGAACAAGCAGAAAAGTTTACACACACATTAGTGTGTATTTCTGTATGTGTGTGATGTGTGTATGCATATATGTGTGCATATGTGTGTACGTGTATAGTTAAGACAGAGAAGGTATGAACCATAAAATAACCAAATTTACATAAGCAAAATATGCAAAGTATTTTATCTAAACATGTAGAGTTCATGTTATTTTAAAGTTCATATAGAAAATTTACCAAAATTGACCATATCCTGGTCCATAAAGCAATAATCACCAAATGTAAAAGGATTGAAATCATACAAAGTATGTTTTCTGACCACAATAGGATTGATCAAGAAATAAATATCAAGAGAATAACGAAACAACTTGAAGTGAATAAAAGATAAATATCATAGGTCAAAAAAGAAATTTAACTAGACAATATTTCGAAAATATGACATATTTTAGGTCATAGAATACAGTGCTTAGAAAGAAATTATAATATTAAATCTTTTTAAAAATCAAGACTGAAAAGCATTATCTAATTTTATCTGAAGAAGCAAGAAAACATTGTTTAAAAAAGCAGAAATTAATAAAACCAAAAATGCATACAATGGAGAAAATTAACAAATGCAAAGGTTGGCTGCTGAAAATGAATAAAAGTAATAAATTCTTAGCAAACTGATGAACAAAAAGAGACAAAATAAAAATTACCAATATTAGGAATGAAGACACATTACTACAGATTCTACAAATATTAAATGATAATACAAATATATTATGAATAACTTCATGTCAAAAAGTATGATACTTGGGATCAAACAAATTTCTTAAAACATGTAACTTATCAAATCTGACGCAAGAAGAAATAGAAAATCTAATTAGCCCTGTATCATACAATGAAATTTAATCTGTACTTTAGAAATTTTACACAAACGTAACTACAGGTCTACATAACATTACTGATTCATTTCACTAGTGTTTAAAAAAAAAGACCAATGTTGTATAAAATACTCTGGAAATTAAAAACAGAAAGCATTTCCAAGTATTCAAGGAGGCTATATTAGTTAATACATAAAGATGTCAAGAATATAAAAGAAAAGAAAAGTTAATTAAAATATGTGGGAGGTTGAAACTGAATTAAATTGAATTATTTTTTGGTACAAAAATACCTCAGAGAGCAATTAAAGAGAATATAAATAGATGGAAGGCTTTAGAATGTCACGAATTAGGAAGCTTAATGCTACAAAGATGTCAAGTTTCCCCAAGCAATCTTGATGCTCAGTCCAGTCTCATTAAAAGTTTCCGTGCAAATTATTGAGAAAATTTACAAATTGATTACAAAATTTTTAAAGAAATACAATGGACCTTAATGAGCAAGAAGAATTTCGAGATCAAACAGAAATAGAAGACTTCTTCTAACAGCTAGCAAGACATTATGTAGTAATTAATAATATTAGTGAAAGGATAGATAAATAGAGTGAGAGATACAGGCCCATATATACAGTCATGTGAATTACAACAATTTAGTGGAAGAAAGGATGGGAAAAAACTATCTTTATCCCCATCTCAAGCTATATACAAAAATCAATTCCAGAGTGATTATAGTCCTAAATATAAAATAAAAATTCTAGAGGAGAATATCTTAATGATATTCTTAATAACATAAGAGATGACATTAATGATGTTAATGTAAGCAAACAGATTTAAATGACACAAAGGCATCATCTAGAAAACATTTATATAAATTAGGCTTCATTAAAATTAAGAACATTTATTAATCAAAACATACCAGCAAGACAGTGAAAAGGCAACGCATATAGGGATCACAAATGTTTGCAATACATGTATCTGACAAAGACCACATATTTAGAACACAGAGAGAACAACTACAAATCAATAAGAATAATGAGCAATGACTTTAACAACCACTTCACAAAAATATATTGAAAGGATCAATAATCATATTGATATGTTTAATATTATTGGTCATCAAGAAAATACAAATTTAAAAATCATCATAAGATACAACCATACACCCAACAAAATGCATTTTTAAAAACGTGAAAGTTGCAAGAGATAACAAAAATATGGGGTGATTGAAAGTTTTATTAAATGTAAGTTAGAATGAAAATTATAAAGCATTTTGGAAAATTCTTATACATTGCCTTCTAAAACTTAACATATCTGTAACCTGACTCATATCGTAGGTATATGCACAACACAAATGTATATCCATATATATGTATATATTAAAAAAATACAGGCTTACCGTGTTTATCATGCTTTATTTATTGCACTTTCAGATACCGCATTTTTTACAAATTGAAAGTTTATGGCAACCTTGCATCAAGTATCTTTTGTTGCCATTTTCCCAACAGGATATTCTCACTTCTTTTCTCTGTGTCACATTTTGGTAATTCTCACAATATTTGAAACACTTTTAATTATTATTACAGCTGTTATAGTGATCTGTGATCACTGATCTTTGATGTCAATATTGTAACTGATTTGGGGTGCCATGGACCACACCCATACAAGACAGCAAACTTAATCAACAAATGTTGTATGTGTTCTGACTGCTTTACCAATTGGCCATTTCTCCCTCTCTCTTTCTCTCTTCAGGCCTCTCTATTTCCTGAGACACACCAATATTGAAATTAGGCCAAATAACAACCCTACAATTGCCTCTAAGTGTTAAAGTGAAAAAAAGGAGTCACACAGATGACTTTAATGCACATCCTCACTTTAAATCAAAACCTAGAAGTGATTAAGCTTAGTGAGAAAGGCATGTCAAAACGCCATGTTTTGGCCTAGTGAGATAGGCCAAAAGAAGTTAGGCCTCTTGTGCTAAACAGCCAAGTTGTGAATGCAAAGGAAAAATTCTTGAAGGAAATTAAAAGTGCTACTCCAGTGAACACAGGAATGATAAAGCAAAACAGCCTCACTGCTGAGATAGAGAAAGGATTAGTAGTCTGAGTAGAAGACGAAGTCAGCCACAACATTCCCTTAAGCCAAAGCCTCATCCAGAGCAAGGCTGTAACTCTGCAATTTGATGAAGGCTGAGAGGATAGGAAGCTGGAGAGGAAAAGTTGGAAACTGGCAGAGATTGGTTCATGAGGTTTAATGAAAGAAGCCATCTCCATAACATAAAAATGCAAGGAGAAGCAGAAAGTTCTGATGGAGAAGCTTCAGCAAGTGATTAAGAAGATCTAGCCAAGAAAATTGATCAAGGAGACTACAAAAACAGACTTTCAATGTAAACAAAATATCCATCTATTAAAGAAGATCCGATCTAGGACTTTCATAGCTAGAGAGGAGACATCAATGCTCGGCTTCAAAGTTTCAAAGACAAGCTAACTGTTGTTAAGGGCTGTGAAGGTTAATACTGGGTGTCAACTTGACTGGATTGAGGGATGCCTAGGTAGCTGGTGAAGTATTGTTTCTGGCTTTGTCTGCGAGGGTGTTGCCAGAGGAGATTGACATTTGAGTCAGTAGACTGGGAGAGGAAGACTCACCCTCCATGTGCATGGGCACCATCCAATGTGCTGCCAATGTGGCTAGAACAAAGAAGGTGGGAGAAGGCAGATAAGCAGTTTGCTGAGTCCTCTTGCTCTCTCTCTCTCTCTCTCCCCTCCCCACCCCCCTTCCTGTGCCAGACACTTTTCTCCTCTCCGCCTGCCCTTGGACATCAGACTCCAGGTTCTTTGGCATTTAGATTCTGGGACTTGCACCAGCGGCCTCCTGGGGGCTCTCAGGTTTTCAGCCTCTGACTGAGAGCTGTACTGTTAACTTTCCTGATTTTGAGGTTTTGGGACTTGCACTGAGCCATGCTACCAACTTCTCTCTTTCCCTAGCTTCTTACAGACAGCCTGTTGTGGGATTTTGCATTGTAATTGAATTGTGTGAGCCAATTCTCCCTAATAAACTCCATAGAACATATATATATATATATACACACACATATATATACATATATATACATATATACACATATATATACATATATATACATATATACATATATACATATATACATATATACATATATACATATATACATATATACATATATATACATATATACATATATACATATATACATATATATACATATATACATATATACATATATATATACATATATAGAGAGAGAGAGACACACACACACACACGAGATATATCTTAAGACCCTTCAGAATTATGCTAAATCAACTCTGCCTTTGCTCTATAAGTGAAAAAACAAAGCCTGGGTAACAGCAAATCTGTTTTCAACATGGTTTACTGAATATTTTAAGCCCACTGTTGAAACCTGTTGCTCAGGAAAAAAAAGATTTCTTTCAAAATGTAACTGCTCATTGATAATCCACGTGTTCACCTAAAAGTTTTGATGATGATGTACAAGGGGATCAATGTTTTCAAAGATGCTGACGAAACATCCATTCTTCAGCCTACAGATCAATAAGTAATTTCAATTTTCAAGTCATTATTTAATAAATACATTTCATAAGTCTATAGCTGACAAAAAGTAATGATTCCTCTGATAGAGCTTGCCAAAGTAAATTGAAAACCTTTTGGAAAGGATTCACCATTCTAGATGCCATTTAGAACAGTCATGACTCATGGGAGGAGGCCAAAATATCAACATGAACAGGAGTTTGAAAGAAGTTGATTCCAGCCCTTATGGATGACTTTGAGGGGTTCAAGATTTCAGTGGAGTAACCGCAGATGTGGTAGAATTAGAAAGAGAACTAGAATTAGAAGTGGAGTCTGAAAATGTGGTTATATTGTTGCAATCTCATGATCACACTTCAATAGAAGAGGAGTTTGCTCATATGGATGAGCAAAGAAAGTGATTTCTTGAGACAGAATCTACTCCTGGTGAAGATGCTGTGAAGTTTGTTGAAATGGCAACAAAGAATTTAGAATATTGTGTAAATGTAGTTAATAAAGCACCAGGAAGGTTTGAGAGGACTGATTTCAATTTTGAAAGAAGTTCTACTGTGGGTAAAATGCTATAAAACAGCACTGCATGCTACAGAAAATATTTCATAAAAGGAAGAGTCAATTGATGCAGCAAACTATACTGTTGTCTTTTTTAAGAAATTGCCCCAGACACCCCAACCTTTATCAACAATCACACCAATCAGTCAGCAGCTATCAACATTAAGGAAAAACCCTGGATGCCGAAGAGATTATGACTCGCTGAAGACTCAGATAATCATGGAACTTTTTAGCAATTTAAGGCATGTATATTTTTTTACACATAATCCTGCTGGGGTCTGACCTGCAGATCCAGGCTGCTCAACAGATGAATAACATACTCAGACACCAATATTCAGTGAAAGAGCAGGCCAGGGAGCCAGGCTACTCACAGAAAGAGTTGTGGCAGCCTTGCCCTGACTAGCTAGCCCTGCCGGCATTTATTCAGCACAGAGTTAATGACAAAGGCTTTGAGTCAACACACCTGTGGGTAATTAATCTGGTCACCCTCCCCAGGAAAGAGCAGTCCTAGGAATGATCAAAGGTCAGTCTTAGGACCACATGAGTAAACAAGCTCTTTAGATAAACTCCCTTACATTCGTTTGTACCTACTCTAAGCTATGAACTCAAGGTAAGAGGATTAGGCTGCTTTCAGCCATAACCCTATCCTGAGGCTTTTGCAAAACCCTTCTGGCCTTCCAAGAAAGTTTGCATTTTTCCTGTAATTTTACAATTTCTCCAACCACCCTGACTGAACTCCTATATTATCCTATTGCATACTTAATAGACTACAGTAAGGAGTAAACATAACTTTTGTATACTGGAAAACCAAAAAATTGTGTGACTCACTTTATTGAGATATTTACTTTATTGTGATGGTCTGAAACCAAACCCACATTATCTCAAATATATGTATGGCAATGTGAAAATTTTACAGAAAATTTTACAGAAAAAATAGCCCCAAACTGGAACCTATATGTTTGCCTATCACTTTTATTAAATGGATGTATTAGTTCCCAAGTGCTTTCATAACAAAATATCTCAAGTGATTTTAAACAACTGTATTGTCTCACAGTTCTGGAGGCCTAAATTTGAAATCAAGGTGTCAGCAATGCCACACCCCCTCTGAATCCTTTAGGAGAGAATCCTTTCTTGCCTCTTCTCCATTCTGGTATTTTTCCAGCAATCTCTATTGTTCCTTGACTTGTGAAATGCATCACTCCAAACTCTACCTCTGTCATTACAGGGCAATCTTCTCCTTGTTTCTATTTCTGTCTGAATCTCTTCTTCCTCTTCTTATAAGTATACCAGTTATATTAGATTAGGATCTACTCTAATGACCTAATGTAAACTAATTAAATTTGCAATAATCCTATTTCCAAATAAGGTGACATTTTGAGGTAATGGAGGTTAAGACTTCAACATATCTGTTTGAGGTTGACAATGCCACCCATAACAATAGATAAATAAATTTTCAGTGTAATATTATGCATAAACAGAAAATAACTTCTGATACATGCTTCAATTTTACTAACATAATGTGGAGTAGAAAGAAGATAGACACAAAATCAATCTATGAGCCTTACTATAGGATCACATTTATGTAAGATTTGGAAAATACAAAATGAATCTACCCAACAGAAGTCATAATAGTGGTTATCTAGGAGGTAACAACAGGGAAGAAGCATGATAATATCTTTATGTGGGTACTGATTTCACAGGTGTATTCAGTTTTAAAAACTCATTGAACTGTATAAGATTTATACATTTTATACTATATTTTATCAAATAAAAATTAACAGAAATATTACGTAATATATATAATTGTGAAGCTTACTTTAACAGATTGGTTATTAAAATTTTTCAGAGTAGATATTAGTGATAACTAAACTTCATTTTTATTATCAGTGTACTTCACCTATTAACTTACTTTAGTAACTTTGAGGTTCTTTATACAAGTACACATTTTGAAGTTTATTTTTGTACTGCACAAAAATGCATTTGCAATGTTACATATATAAAATTAAATGAAATTATAAATGATTTATATTGATAGATTACTACTATTCATAGAACATGAACCAGGTGCTAAGCTTTTCAAAGACATCTTTATTTGAGTATAATTGAAATACAATTAACATGCACATACTGAAAATATACAGTTTGATTAATTCTGACATGAGTATACAACCAAAAAACCATCATCATGACAAAAATAGTGAGCATATACCTCACTTCCAAAAGTTTCCTCTTGCCCCTTTGTACTTTCTCCCCTAATACCTCCCCATTCCTAAGAACCGCTGATCTGCTTTCTGTCTATACATGAGTTTGCATTGTGTAGGATGTTACACAAATGGAATCGTAAAATATGTTTGCTTTTTCTGTCTGGTTCCAGCATAATTATCTTAAAATTTGTGCATGGTGTTTAATATAACAATAATTTACTTCTTTTTATTGCTCAGTAGTATTCCATTTTATGAATATATCACAATATGTTTAAGTGCTCACATGTTGATGTACACTAGGTTGTTTCCAATTTGGGGATGCTACAACTATGGCTTTCAATGAACACGTGTCTGTGTTCATTTTGACCAAGTACTAGGATGAAAGCACTGAGGTCTATGTCTAAAAGTTCTAAAAAATTGCCAAAATGTTTTCCACACTGGTTGTACCATTTTATACTCCCACTAGTAGTACATGAGTGTTCTAGTTGTTTCATTTCCTTGAAAACACTTGGCATAATCATACTTTTAAAACATTCTAATAAGTGTGTAGTGGCATTTCATTGTGTTTTTTATTTGTAATTCACTAATGACTAATGATGACTATATATACTATGTATTCATATGCTTATCTGCCATCTGTGTATGTTCTTTGGTGAAGTGTTTGTTTGTAGTATAAAAGGTGTACCCATTCTGATTGGGGTTTCTGTTCCCATTATTTCTGTGTTTTGAGAATTCTTTATATATTGTAGATACAAACCCTTCTTCAAATATGTGATTTGCCATTATTTTCCCCGAGGCTATAGCTTCTCTTTTTATTCGCTTAAATGTCTCTTTTGAAGTAAAAAGTTCTTAATTCTAATTAAGTCCAACTTATAAAACTTTACTTTTATTGATCATGCCTTCAGTGTTATACCTAAGAAATCTTTGCCTAATAAAAGTCACAAATATCTATCCTGTGTTTTCCTCTACATGTTTAATAATTGTATGTTTTAAAATTAAGTCTATATGATGCAAATAATATAACAAGGTTTGTTTGGGATACATGTCCAGAACATGCTGGTTTGTTATATAGGTATACATGTGCCATGGTGGTTTGCTGCACTCATCAACCCGTCATCTGCACAGGTATACCAGAACTTAAGTATAATTTAAAAAGAGGAGTAACCATACCCTTAATGGAAATGGTTTAAAACATCTTATCCTCATGCTTTTCCCTGAATGTTGATCTCCAACAGGTGTGTCCCAGTCTTGTTAATGAGCTTAGATGCCTGGATACAATTACTGAGATTTCTATGCAGAAGAACCTGTTTTAAGCCAAGTTATAAATTTGGCCTGTATTTATTTTAAAATTTCTCTTCACTTTCCTTGTGGTATATTTCCCCCCAGTCTTGGTGCTTAAACACACACACACGCCTCAAGTGATTCTCCTGCCTTAGCTTCCCGAGTAGCTGGGACTACAGGCATGCACCACCATACCCGGCTAATTTTGTATTTTTAGTAGAGATGGGATTTCTCCATGTTGGTCAGGCTGGTCTTGAACTCCTGATGTCAGGTGATCCCCCCCACCTTGGCCTTCCAAAGTGCTGGGATTACAGGCATGAGCCACTGTGCCCAGATGAGTTAATTTTTTTATATAGTGAGAGATATGGATCTAGTTTCATTCTTCTACATGTGGCTAACCAGTTTTCCCAGAATGATTTATTGAATAGGAAGCTTTGTCAAAGATCAGTTGGTTGCAAGTATTTGTCTTTATTTCTGGATTCTCTATTCTATTCCATTGGTATCTAAGTTTATACCAGTACCATGCTGTTTTTGTTACTATAGCCTTGAAATATAACTTGAAATCAGATTTTTTTAAATTTTTTTATTTTTATTTATTTATTTATTTTTGCTTAGGATTGCTTCGGCTATCCAGCTTTTTTTTCTGGTTCCATATGAATTTAGGATTTTTTTTTTTTTCTAATTCTGTAAAAAACGATATTGGTATCTTGATAAGAATTGAATTGAATCTACAGATTGCTTTGGGCAGTATGGTCATTTTCACAATATTCATTCTTCCTATACATGAGTATGGGATGTATTTCTATTTTTTGTGTCATCTATGATTTCTTTCAGCAGTGTTTTTTAGTCCTTATAGAGATCTTTCGCCTCTTGTTTAAGTATATTCCTAGGTGGATTTATTTTTATAGCTATTGTAAAAGGGATTATGTTCTTGATTTGATTCTCAGCTTGGTCATTGTTGGTGTATAGCAGTGCTACTGACTTGTGTACATTTCATTTTGTAACCTGAGACTTTACTGAATTCATTTGTCAGATCTAGGAATCTTTTGAAGGAGTCTTTAGGGTTTTCTAGGTATAAGATCATATCAGCAGAGATAATTTGACTCTTTTCCAATTTGGATGTCATTTATTTCTTTCTCATGCCTGATTGCTCTGGCTAAGACTTCTAGTAATATATTGAATAGAAGTGATGGAAGTGGGCATCCTTGTCTTGTTCCAGTTCTTAGGGGGAATGCTTTCAACTTCCCTGTTCAGTACGACGTTGGCTGTTGATTTGTCTTAGATGGCTCTTATCATTTCGAGGTATGTTCCTTCTATGCTTGGTTTGTTGAGCGTTTTCTTTAATAAAGGAATGCTAGATTTTATCAAATGGTTTTCCTGCATCTGTTGAGATAATCATATGGTTTTTGTTTTTAATTTTGTTTATGTGATAAATCATGTTTTTTGTGTATATTGAGCCATCCTTGCATCCCTGGACTGAAACCTACTTGATCATGGTGAAATTTTTTTATGTGCTGTTACATATGGTTTGCTAGTATTTTGTTGAGGATGTTTGCATCTGTATTCATGAGAGATATTGGCTTGTAGGTTTTTGTTGTTGCTGTTGTTATATACTTTCCTGAATTTGGTGTCAGGATGATATTGGCTTTGTAGAATGAGCTATGGAGGATTCTGTCCTTCTCAATCTTTGGGGATTGTTTCAGTGGAATTGATACCACTTCTTCTTTTAATGTCTAGTAGGTTTTGTCTGTGAATCTGTCTGGTCCTGGGCTTTTTGTTGTTGTTGTTGTTTTTGGCAGGTTTTTATTACTGATTTAATCTCATTGCTTGTTATTGGTCTGTTCAGGACCTCAGTTTCTTCCGTATTCAAGCTGGGCCATTGGTGGGGTTACGTTTCCAGGAATTTACCCATTGCCTGTAGATTTTCTAGTTTGTGTGCACAGAGGTATTTATAGGAGTCTTGAATGGTCTTTTGTATTTATATAGTGTCAGTTGTAATGTCTCCATTTTCATTTCTAATGAGCTTATTTGAAACTTTCTGGGTTAATCTAGCTAATGTTTTATCAATTTTGTTTATCTTTTCAAAGACCCAGCTTTTTGTTAAATTGATATTTTGTAAATTTTTTTTGCTTTCAATTTCATTTAATTCTCTTCTGATCTTTGTTATTTTTTTTTTTCTGTTCACTTTTCGTTTCACTTGTTCTTGTTTCCCTAGTTCCTTGAGTTGTGACATTAGGTTGTCAATTTGTTATCTTTCAGACTTTTTGATGTTGGCATTTAGTGCTATAAACTTTCCTCTTAGCACTGTTTTTGCTGTATCCCAGAGGTTTTGATAACTTTTGTTACTATTATTATTGATTTTGAAAAACGATTTAATTTCCATCTTGATTTCATTGTTAATCCAAAAATTGTTCAGGGGCAGATTGTTTAATTTCCATGTATTTGTGTAGTTTTGAGGGTTCCTTTCAGAATTGATATCTAGTTTTATTCTGCTGTAACCTGAGAAGATACTTGATATAATTTTGATTTTTTTTTTAATTTACTGAAACTTGTTTTGTGACCTATCATATTCTGTTTCAAAGAATGTTCCATGTGATGATGAGAGAAATGTATATTCTGCAGTTCTTGGGTAGAATGTTCTGTAAATATCTGTTAGATCTATTTGTTTAGAGTGCAGTTTAAGTCCAGTATTAGTTGACTTCCTGCCTTTGTCATCTGTCTACTGCTGTCAGTGCAGTATTGAAGTCCCCATTATTATTGTGGTGTTGTCTGTCTCTTTTTTTTAGGTCTAGTGTTATTGCTTTATAAATCTGGAAGCTCCAGAGCTAGGTGCATATGTATATTTAAGATTGTTACATTTCTTGTTGAATTGATCCCTTTATCGTTATATAATAACCTTCTATGTCTTTTTTTACTGTTGTTGCTTTAAAGTCTATTTTATCTGACATAGGAATAGCTACTCCTGCTTGCTTTTGGTTCAATTTTCATGAAATATCTTTTTCCAGAGTTTTACTCTGGGTCTATAAGAATTCTAACATGTTAGGTGTGTCTCCTAAAGACAGAAGACATTTGGTTTGTGATTTTTTTTTTTTATTCTGTGAAAGTTACATTTTTAAATGATAATACTTTCTTTTGTTATACACAATCTCAAATTTTAAGATTGAAGGTAGGGACATGAGCAAGACATTCCACAAAGATTATCTCCTTCCACAAAATAAAACTACCTAAGAACAGCAGTTTGGACACTTATGCAATCAAAATGACTGAAGTACTACTTATTATTAATTTTGATGAAAAAGCAAATTAGTGGAATACCTAAAATTCTCCATGTAAACACTTGGGAGAAAAATAGCATAACTAAAATGATAAGAGGTGGTCAGCCACAAGTATCTATAAACTTTTTAAATGTCAAACTTAATATATATACACATATATAAATGCACATTGGTGTCTGCACACAGCAGAGAGATTTAGAAACTCTGTATAAATTTTTATGAAAGAACATCATATTCTACAACTAGGAAAAGGTATTTAACATTGTAGAAAAGACATTTAGTTGCATAGTGATTTCAATTAAATAAAAATTAAATGCTTAAAAGCAGTTACTAAAGGTTTTATGATCTGCACAAAGAACATTACATACGTTGTATTGAAATATGTAGATGCTTAATTTGACTAATACAGATAATAAATTCGGTTTAAATATCCAAGGAAAGTCACAGCTTTATCTGGTCCTTTGTTGTCAATTGTATATCTACCTCATGGAATCATTGTATTACGAAGTGTGTTAAAACATTTATTTTTATTAAATTAATATAAGGTATTCTAAAATTAATGTCTTCATACTTGGTGTCAATATTGTAAGTAATACTCAAAATGTAGTCACTTTCTCTATATTAGACAATAGAATAAAAAGAGAATAAAAAAATATATACAGGGAAGACTCAATTTTTGCACCACATTGAACTGATTAAGAGTACTGCTGGTAGTATCAGACCTGGGAATTCATACCAGTTCTGTCACCATGTCTCAGTTTTCTCATCTATCAAATATAACAAACAAATTTAAACAATTGGGCTGTTGTGGGGATTTAATGAGATAAATTCTGCCAAATGTTGAGCATACAGTCTCGTCTATGTGCCTGGACTTGACTTCACAGGTATATCCAGGTCACATTTCTTTGCTGTGTTAATAAAAGGACCTTATGGATCCTCAGATTTGTGTTACTTAGCACATTCAGAAGGCAGGCCCTGGTGCCCAAGCCTGTAGGACTGAGCTGGCAGCAGGCACCCAGCTAGCTCAGAGCCCTGCTAAAGGATTGGCAAGTAAACATGACATTTGTTTCCTTCTAAGAGTCTTAGAGCAGCAGAAGGCTTTTGCAGCTCTTGGGCAGAAACCTGGAGAAGCCTGGACAAGACAGACTCAAATCCAAGGTGAAGGATACTTGTGGGTTAGTGAGGAGAGGAGCCACAGGTAGTACCAAGCCCCCTAGTTGCTCCTTTACAAATGATTCCAGCTTGGAACACCTGTTCTAAATTTTCTGCTTTGCTCCATAACTTAGTAGGCAATTCAGATTTGCACAGGAGGAACTTTAATTCTAGCCAATTAGTCTCGCAGAATTCATTGCTTTGAGGTTAAGACTATGTAACCATTTTGTGATCAAATACATGAATTCCAATGCTTCTTTCTAGTGTGATGAAAATATTCTGAAATTAGATGATGATGATGGTTGTCCAACTCTGTAAATATTTTAAAAACCTTTGAATTGTACCCTTTAAATGGGTAAACTTTTGATATGAAAGTTATAGCTCAATAAAACTGTTGAAACATAAAATGAAGACAATAACTTTTGTTAATTAAGATTTCTGGGAAGCAATATGGAAGATTTTAAAACAAGAACTTTATATTCTGAGAGACTAAGACACATGGTCATGCTAGCCAGTTACAGCCAAGTGACACTTAGGAGCTGAGAAACTTGATAGTGACAAGGTATTTGATCATTCTGTGATCATTTTCCTCATCACTACTATGAGGGCTAATATCCCCCCTTGCAGTGGTGTTGATAGGATTGAATGAGGAAACATATGTGAATTTCCCAGCAGAGTTCCATGGTAGCTACTCAGTAAATGGCAGCTATTATTGTAATGTTTTATTGTTATTTGTAAAACTACAATGTTTTTATATATTAAGACTAATGCAATGCGGTATGATAAATTTTCATGGTTTGGGGACTGTAAACCAGAAACCCTGAGCAAGTCAGCTTTTGATCAGGTCAGAGCTGGTAGGTCGGCCCTGGGTCATTCTAAGTCCTGCCCACTGGCTCTTGGTACTCCTACTCAGGCCTGCATATACAGAAACATAAAAAGTCTTTTCTTGAATATTTCAGCCAAGGACTGTGACACTGGACAAAACCTTGTTGATTTTCACTTCCCTCTACAGCAAACTTCATATTTCTTACAGAAAATATACCTAACAGACTTTCTTTCCAGGTCAGCAGAGACCTCCACACTGATATTAATTCCGCTGCCTTGCGTTATTTATTTAGGAAGGTAAGGCAAACAAAAAAAAAGGTAAATCTAGAAGATGAAATTTGCCATAAAGAACAAAAAGTAGCTTCTAAATTCAGAGGGCCTACATGCTACAGAAAACAAAGCCATTACTAATGAAATATGACACAGCTTTCAATATTCTGTGAAAGTGAAGCCTGAGATTTTGATTAATTTTTATATTTCATTTTATTCAATAGGTTCATCTTCTTTTATAATAAACATTTTTTAAATCACCTTTTAATACATTATTTAAAACTTAATTTTAACCACTTCCAAACATACATGTCAATATTTCAGTACAGTTCTAGGGATATGTTGAAAAGTATTCACCTGTAAATATTGAATGTTTCTTGTGTACCTGCCATTTTCATGTATGTTTTCATGCTCCCACATAGCCATGCAATGAAGAAGTTATTGTTGTCATTACAATCACTCGTGTTTTGTTAATGGTGAATCAGACCCAAAGAGGAAAAGAGACTTATTTAATTTCCCACAGCTAAAAAGTAACCAAGACAAGACTCTAACTCAAAATCTTCTAATTTGTGCAGTTTTGCCACTGTAATTGGTAGAGTACTTTTTGAGGTTTCACATAACTTGAGCACTATATCTCAATATATGGAAGTATAAAATATAAACATAAGGAAAAATCTATGTTAAAAATAGCATAATAAACCTAAATAAATAATCTCCCTTTCCCATAACTAACAAAAAGAAAGGGACATTGTGTATACCTAAAAGCTTCAAAATTCGTAGTCAGTGTAGGAAAGATAAGATTTTGAACAGAGGGAAAAAGGTCAGTACAACGCAATACGGCAAAATTCCTAAGAACTCTCACTGTAATTTTTATTTTATTTTATTTTTTCATAAGCTATTGGGGTACAGGTGGTACTGGGTTACATGAGTAAGTTCTTTAGTGGTGATTTGTGAGATTTTGGTGCATGACTCACCCAAGCAGTATACACTGCACCATATTTGTAGACTTTTATCCCGCGCTCCCCTCCCACTCTTCCCTGCTAGTCCCCAAAGTCCATTGTATCATTTTTATGCCTTTGGATCCTCATAGCTTAGCTTCCACATATCAGTGAGAACATATGATGTTTGGTTTTCCATTCTGGAGTTACAGCATTTAGTATAATAGTCTCCAATCTCATCCAGGTCACTGCAAATGCTGTTAATTCATTCCTCTTTATGGCTGCATAGCATTCCATCAGATAGATAGATGATAGATAGATAGATAGATAGATAGATAGATAGATAATGAGATAGATATATATGGAGATATAAATATATAGACGTATCTCACAGTTTCTTTATCCGCTCACTGATTGATGGGCATTTGGGTTGGTTCCATGATTTTGCAATTGTGAATTGTGCTGCTATAAACAAGCATGTGCAAGTATCCTTTTTGAATAATGACTTCTTTTCCTCTGGGTAGATACCCAGTAGTGGGATTGCCAGATCAAACGGTAGCTCGACTTTTAGTTCTTTAAGGAATCTCCACACTGTTTTCCATAGTGGCTATACTAGTTTACATTCCCACCAGCAGCGTAGAAGTGTTCCCTGTTCACCGAACCCATGCCAACATCCACCGTTTTTTGATTTTTTGATTATGGCTATTCTTGGAGGAGTAAGGTGGCATCACATTGTGGTTTTGATTTGCATTTCCCTGACCATTTGTGATGCTGAGCATTTTTTCATGTTTGTTGGCCATTCGTATATCTTCTTTTGAGAATTGTCTATTCATGTTCTTAGCCTACTTTTTGATGGGATTGTTTTTTTCTTGCTGATTTGTTTGAGTTCATTGTACATTCTGGATATTAGCTCTTTGTCAGATGTATAGATTGTGAATATTTTCTCCCACTCTGTGGGTTGTCTGTTTACTCTGCTGACTGTTCCTTTTTCCATGTAAAACCTCTTTAGTTTAATTAGATCCCAGCTATTTATCTTTGTTTTTATGCCGTTTGCTTTTGGGTTCTCTTGGTCATGAAATCCTTGCCTAAGCCAATGTCTGAAAGGCTTTTCCCAATGTTATCTTCTAGAATTGTTAAAGTTTCAGGTCTTATGTTTAAGTCCTTAATCCATTTTGTGTTGATTTGTGTATAAGGTGAGAAATGAGGGTCCAGTTTCATTCTCCTACATGTGGCTATCCAGTTATCCCAGCACCATGTGTTGAAAAGGGTGTCCTTTCCCCACTTTATGTTTTTGTTTGCTTTGTCAAAGATCAGTTGGCTATTCAGTATTTGGGTTTATTTCTGGGTTCTCTATTCTGTTCTATTGGTCTATGTGCCATTTTTATACCAGTACCATGCTGTTTTGGTGACTATGGCCTTATAGTACAGTTTGCAATCAGGTAGTGTGATGCCTCCAGATTTGTTATTTTTGCTTAGTCTTGTTTTGGCTATACAGGCTCTTTTTTGGTTCCATATGAGTTTTAGAATTTTTTTTTTTAATTCTGTGAAGAATGATGTTGATGTTCTGAGGGGGATTGCGTTGAATTTGTTTATTGCTTTTGGCAGTATGGTCATTTTCACAATATTGATTCTACCCATCCATGAGCATGGGATATGTTTCCATTTGTTTGTGCCATCTATGATTTCTTTCAGCAGTGTTTTGTAGTTTTCCTTTTAGAGATCTTTTGACTTCTTTGTTAGGTATATTCCTAAGTATTTTATTTATTTATTTATTTGCAGCTATTGTAAAGGGGTTTAGTTCTTGATTTGATTCTCTGCTTGGTCACTGTTGCTGTACAGAAGAGCTACTGATTTGTGTACATTAATCTTGTAGCCAGAAACTTTGCTGAACCCTTTTATCAGTTCTAGGAGCTTTCTGGAGGAGTCCTTAGTGTTTTAAAGGTAAACAATCATATCATCAGCAAACAGTGAGAGCCTGACTTCCTCTATACTGATTTGGATGCCCTTTATTTCTCTCTCGTCTGATTGCTCTGGCTAGGACTTCCAGTACTGTGTTGAAGAGGAGTGTGAGGAGAGTGAGCATTCTTGTCTTTTTCAGTTATCAGAGGAAATGCTTTCAGCTTTTCCCCATTCAGTATTATGTTGGCCATGGATTTGTCATAGATGGTTTTTATTACATTAAGGTATGTCCTTTGTATGCCGATATTGCTAAGACTTTTAATCATATAGCGATGCTGGATAATGTTGAATGCTTTTTCTGCATCTATTGAGATAATTTTTGTTTTTAATTCTGTTTATGTAGTGTATCACATTTATTGACTCATGTATGTTAAACCATCCCTGCATCTCTGGTATGAAACCCACCTGATGATTGTGGATTATCTTTTTGATGTGTTGTTGGATTCAGTTAGCTAGTATTTTGGATTCAGTTAGCTAGTATTTTGTTAAGGATTTTAGCTTCTATGTTCCTCAAGGATATCGGTCTGTAGTTTTCTTTTTTGGCTATGTCCTTTCCTGGTTTTGGTATTAAGCTGATGCTGGCTTCATAGAATGAATTACAGAGGGTTTCATCTTTCTCTCTCTTGTGGAATAGTGTCAAAAGGATTGGTACCAATTCTTCTTTGAATGTCTGGTAGAATTCTGCTGTGAATCTTCTCTAGTCCTGGATTTTTGTTGTTGGTGGTAGTGGTAATTTTGTAATTACCATTTCAATCTTGCTACTTGTTACTGGTCTGTTCAGGGTATCTAATTCTTCCTGATTTAAGCTAGGAGGGTTGTATATTTCCAGGAATTTATCCATCTCTTCTAGGTTTTCTAGTTTGTGTGCATAAAGATGTTCATAGCAGCCTTGAATGATCTTTTGTATTTCAGTGGTGTCAGTTGTAATATCTTTCTGTTTTATTTCTTAGTGAGGTTATTTGGATTTTCTTTCTACTTTTCTTGCTTAATCTTGCTAATGGTCTGTCCATTCTATTTATCTTTTCAAAGAACCTGCTTTTTGTTTCATTTATGGTTTGTAGTTTTGTTCGTTGTTTGTTTGTTTCAATTTCATTTAGTTTTTCTCTGATCCTGGCTATTTTCTTTCTTCTGTTGGGTTTGGGTTTGGTTTGTTGTTGTTTGTCTAGTTCCTTCAGGTGTGACCTTAAATTGTCTGTGCTCTTTCAGGCTTTTTGATGTAGGCATGTAGGGCTATGAACTTGCCTCTTAGCGCTGCCTTTGCTGTATCCCAGAGATTTTGATAGGTTATATCACTAGTGTCATTCAGTTTGAAGAATTTTTTAATTTCCATCTTGATTTCACTTTTGACCCAATGCTCCTTCAGGAGCAGGTTATTTAATTTCCATGTATTTGCATGGTTTTTGAAGTTCCTTTTGGAGTTGATTTCCAGTTTTATTCCACTGTGGTCTGAGAGAGTGCTTGATATAATTTCAATTTTCTTAAATTTTTGAGGCTCATTTTATGGCCTATCATATGTTCTATCTTAGAGAAAGTTCCATGCACTGTTGAAGAGAATGTGTGTTCTGCAGTTGTAGGATGAAATGTTCTGTACATATTTGTCAAGTCCATTTGTTCCAAGGTATCCATTGTTTCTTTGTTGACTCTGTCTTGTTGACCTGTCTAGTGCTGTTTGTGGAGTACTGAAGTCCCCACTATTATGGTGTTGCTGTCTATCTCGTTTTTAGGTCTATTAGAAGTTGTTTTATAAATTTGGGAGCTCCAGTGTTAGGTGCATATATGTTTAGGATTGTGATATTTTCCTGCTGGAAAAGGCTTTTTACCATTATATACTGTCCCTGTTTATCTCTTTTAACTGCTTTTGCTTTGAAATTTGTTTTGTCTGATACAAGAATAGCTACCCCTGCTTGCTTTTGGTGTCCATTTGCATGAAATGCCTTTTTCTACTCCTTTAAGTTTATGTGAGTCCTTATGTGTTAGGTGAGTCCCCTGAGGGCAGCAGATAGTTGGTTGGTGAGTTCTTATCCATTCTGCAGTTCTGTATCTTTTAAGAGGAGCATTTAGGCCATTTACATTCAATGTTAGTATTGAAATGTGAGGTACCATTGGTTGCTTTCATAATGCTCTTTTTTGCCTGTGTACTTTGGTTTTGTTTTTTGTTTTTGCTTTTTAACTTGTATTTTTGTTTTATAGGTCCTCTGTGATTTATGCTTTAAAGAAGTTATGTTTTGATATGTTCCTAGGATTTGTTTCAAGATTTAGAGCTCCTTTTAGCAGTTCTTGTACTGGTGGTTTGGTAATGGTGAATTCTCTAAACATTTGTTTGTCTGAATATGACTGTATCTTTCTTTCATATATAATGCTTAGTTTCACTGGATACAAATTTCTTGGCTGATAATTGTTTTGTTTGAGGAGGCTGAAGATATGGTCCCAATCCCTTCTAGCTTGTAGGGTTTCTGCTGAGAAATCTGCTGTTATTCTGATGGGTTTTCCTTTACAGGTTACCTGGTGCTTCTGTCTCATAGCTCTTAAGATTCTTTCCTTCATCTTAACTTTGGATAACCTGATGACAATGTGCCTAGGTGAAGATCTTTTTGCAATGAATTTCGCGGGTGTTCTTTGTGTTTATTCTATTTGCATGTCTAGGTCTTTCACCAGGCTGGGGAAGTTTTCCTCAATTATTCCCCCAAATACGTTTTCCAGGCTTTTACAATTCTCTTCTTCCTTAGCTACACCAATTATTCTTAGGTTTGGTTATTTAATATAAGCCCAGACTTCTTGAAGGCTTTGTTCATATTTTCTTATTCTGTTTTCTTTGTCTTTGTTGGATTGGGTTAATTTGAAGACTTTGTCTTCAAGCTCTAAATTACTTCCTTCTACTTCTTCAGTTCCACTGCTGAGACTTTCCAGAGCATTTTGCATTTCTAAAAGTGTGTCCAAAGTTTCCTGAATTTTTGATTGTTTTTTCTTTAAGCTGTCTATTTCCATGAATATTTCTCTCTTCACTTCTTTTGTCATTTTTTGGAATTCCTTGCACTGGGCTTCACTTTTCTCTGGTCCCTCCCTGATTAGCTTAATAACTAACCTCCTGAATTCCTTTTCAGGTAAATCAGGGATTTCTTCTTGGTTTGGCTCCATTGCTGGTGAACTGGTGTGATTTTTGGGGAGTGTTGAAGAGCCTCGTTTTGTTATATTATCAGGGTTGGTTTTCTGGTTCCTTCTCATTTGGGTAGGCTCTGTCAGAGGGAAGGTCTAGGGCTGAAGGCTGTTGTTCAGATTCTTTTGTCCCACGGGTGTTCCCTTGATGTAGTATTCTCCCCCTTTTCCTATGGGTGTGGCTTCCTGTGAGCTGAACTGAAGTGATTGTTGACTCTCTTCTGGGTCTAGCCACCTAGCGAGTCCACCCAGCTGTGGGCTGATACTGCAGGTTGTCTGCACAGAGTCCTGTGATGTGAACTATCTGTGGGTCTCTCAGCCATGGATACTAGTGCCTGTTCCAGCGGAGGTGGCGGAGGGTGCAATGGACTCCGGGAGGGCTCTTAGCTTTGGTGGTTTAATGCTCTATTTTTGTGCTGGCTGGCCTCCGGCCAGGAGGTGGCACTTTCCAGAAAGCATCAGCTACAGTAGTGAGAGAGACAAGTGGTGGGCAGGGCCCTAGAACTCCCAAGATTATATGCCCTTTGTCTTTCACTACCAGGTTGGATAGGAATGGACCATCCGGTGGGAGCAAGGCTAAGCATGTCTGAGCTCAGACTCTCCTTCAACGGGTCTTGCTGTGGCTGCTGCAGAGGGTGGGGGTGAGATTCCCAGATCACTGTAGTTGTGTACCTAGGAGGATTATGGATGCGTCTGCTGAGCCATGCAGGTTGTCAGGAAAGTGGGGGAAAGCCAGCCACCACAGGCTTCACCCAGCTCCCACACAAACTGAAGAGCCATCTCACTCCCACCGTGCCTCCCCGCAACACCCTCTAGGGTCTGTTTCCAGGCAGAGGACAAGACTGGCTTGAAAACTTGCCTGAGGCTTTCTGCCTCCCAGCACTTTAGTTCTTCCTCCACCTTTGAAGTCTGCACACTTCATTCGCAACCTCCCCTGAGTTCTGGCCAGGAGGCTAGAGAATTCCTTCTCCCTGTGGAGTTTTAACCCCTGCTCCTCTGGCCACCTTCCTGATGGATCCCTGTGGTTCCAGGCAGGAATGGGTTGCTTGGGGACCCAGTGAGCTCTCAGGGCCTTTCTGCTGTTTCCTCTACCCTTGTATTTCACTCAGCTCTCTAACTTGACTCAGCTCCAAGTAAAGTCAGAAACTTCTCCCACAAACAGACCTTCAGCTTCTCCAGTGGGAGTGTGTGTTCAGAAGAGGAGGGTCTCCCTTTCCCAATTCTGCAGTTGTGGCACTAATAGTATTTGGGGTGTCTCCCAGATCCTGTAGGAGCAGTCCACGTCCTTCAGAGGGTCTGTGGGTCCTCTTGGGATTGCTGGTTTGTTCTTACAGTCAGTCTGGAGCTAAAATTTACAATGCAAGCCTCTACATGCTGCTCAGTCCAGAGCTGCAGTCTAGTCCTGCCTCCTGTCTGCCATGATCCCCTGAATCCTCTCACCATAATCTTAGATTCAAAGAAAGGCAAACTGAATGAGCAGTTGCTCGTATTCTGACTGAGGACTAACAGAAATACTGGTTTGGAAAAACAGATGAGTGAAGAAAGTGACAAAAAGACTGACTGAGGAGAATAAAACATGTAGCACTACACACTGAATTGGAACAATTAGCTGAAATTTTTTTTCTTAAAAAAAAAACAGGATATATGTACAAAATGTGCAGGTTTGTCACATAGATATATGTGTGCCATGGTAGTTTGCTGAACCTATTGACCTGTCCTCTAAGTTCCCTACCCTCATCCCCCACCCCTAACAGGCCCTGGTGTGTGTTGTTCCCCTCTCTGTATTCATGTGTTCTCAATGTTCACCTCACACTTATGAGTGAGAACATGCGGTATTTGGTTTTCCATTGCTGTGTTAGTTTGCTGAGGATGATGACTTCCAGGTGAAATCTTAAAGTGTTCCCCCATGGAAATGGAAATACTACCTTCCTTCCCAACCAAAAAGAGTAAAACATCCTACAATACATTTCATAGACTTTCAGAACAGCATAGTCCAAGTAAATGCTATGTGCCTCCTCAGTTGAGTTCTCTCCCTCCCCGCTAGCAATTCCCTAGGCTACAAAAAAATAGGGAGCATATGAAAGACTCAGTCTTCAAACTATTGCTGAAGAAGAAAAGAAACAATTCTCAAATACAGTGAGATAGTATATCAGATTGGGTAAAAGACTTGGACCTAGCTACCCAAGCATAAACAAGATTATATAATTCACATGCCAACTAAGCAGTGGTATTACAGTAAAAAGAAAAGGAAAATCTTTTTCATGGGAAAAAAAAAAAAAACCTACTGTGGAAGAAAACAAAAATCCTTACCTCCCACAAAAATAAAGAAAAGATGCCATGCTATAGAAAAACTTTTTGTCACTGTGAATTTAACCAACAGGCATGCAAAGGTGAGATGATCAAACAACAGAATGAGATTTTTTTTAAGGGGATGAAGGATTACTGACATATAGATACGTATTGGCCAGGTGCAGTGGCTCACGCCTGTAATCCCAACACTTCAGGAGGCAGAGATGGGAGCATTACTTGAGCCCAGGAGTAGACCAGCCTGGGCAACATAGGGAGACCTGTCTCTACAAAAAATAAAAAGTTAACCGAACATAGTGTCATACACCTGTACTCCCAGCTACTCGGGGGGCTGAGGTGAGAGAATCACTTGAGCCCAGGAGGTCGAGGCTGTAGTGAGCCACAGCCATGCCATTGCCCTCTAGCCCGGGTGACAGAGTGAGACCCTGTCTCAAAAAAAAAAAAAAAAAAAAAAAGATACATATTAAGAATCATAGTTATTGAAAAATTAATAAATATATTAGAAAAATTATTGGATAAAATAGTCATAGCTGGGGATCAATATCACAGAGGAATGGCTTGAGAAAATTTTAGTGAAAACAGATAAGATTTAATTAATAAAAAATACAAATAGGGACAAAGGATAGACAAGGGCAATCTAACATAATGATGACTGGTATCCAAGAAATCAAGAATTCAACAAATGGAGTGGGAGTGGGAAAACTGAAATATGTAATAGTTTTAAAAATGTTTCCTTGCAATGAACAATAATAACAAAACATGAATCTGGAAACTAAAATAATAAATGAACTTTTAGGGAAATTAAGTATAGAATGCTCAAAATCAAGATATATCTTAAAGAATTTTAAGGATAAATAAGAATCTTGCATGTATTCAGGGAGAAAAAAGCAAGTTAAATGCAAGGGGAGAAAATGACAGGTTGGCCTCAGACTTATCTATTGTAACATATAATAACAGGGTATGTCTGCAATAATGTAAGTAAAAAAAAAGTATCCAGTGATATCATTCTGATCAAAGCTATTGTACAAATATAAAGGAAATAGTAAAAATCCTAGAGAACAGAGTACCCATGAGTCTTTCCTTGAATAACTACGTGAAAATGAAATCTAGCAAAAATAAAGAACAGGAGATACTCATGAGCACCAAGTACAATTAAATATAGAAATAATAAGAAACTACTGTGGGGATTATGGTTATAGGTCATAATATTACTTTGGATACCTGAATCATGTAAAAATAATGACAAATAAAATTGGAGACTTGTAAGGCTCTATCTTTCATAACAAGGAGTCAATTGATACAGACTTAAAACATAGTTCTAAAAAATTGATTACAACCTCTGAATAGTTTCTACACCTATATTTTTTCATTTTAGAAGAGCCTTCTAGGCAGTAATAGTAATATGTCTCGTGAAGAAAAATATATGAATTTCTGAAATGATTTCAACTACACTGGGGTTTTTCTTCTGAAACATTCTGGTGCAATTAAATCAAGTGTTTTGATTAAAAATTGCACAGTCATATATAATAAAAACATGCCTTTATATTAGTCATTCTCATGGTATATATGCATTAAAAGATTGTTGGAACAATATAAAACAAATTAATATAAAGATTTTGGCCAGGCGTGGTGGCTCACGCCTGTAACCCCAGCACTTTGGGAGGCTGAGGCAGGCAGATCACCTGAGGTTGGGAGTTCGAGACCAGCCTGACCAACATGGAGAAACCCCATCTCTACTAAAAATACAAAATTAGCTGGACATGGTGGTGCATGCCTGTAATCTCAGCTACTTGAGAGGCTGAGGCACGAGAATCACTTGAACTCGGGAGGCGGAGGTTGCAGTGAGCAGAGATTGTGTCATTGCACTCCAGCCTGGGCAATAACAGTGAAACTCTGTCTCAAAAAAAAAAAAAAAAAAAAAGATTTTTGTCTGGAACATGAGGATTTTTATTTATTTATTTCCTCATGCTCATAACGATCTTACATAATGTTTACAAAAAACATAGGATGATTTTTTTGTAAATTTTTTAGATGAAATACAATCCAACAACTACAGTCCTACAACTAAGAAATTTTAGATCAAATGCTTTTAAAGTCTTAACACTTACATCTCAGTACCCAAAGGAATTTGAAAAGAAGGAATATAATATTTTTTAAGTGACCCAAATGAGATAATGTTGATCAGAAGATAATTGTTGGAGATAAATACCAACCATTTCTGAAGAAAGAAATTAGCAAAGATTAATAGACAGAAGTAAAAGGAATCTGTAAAAGAAAAATCAGGGAAAGTCCAAAATATGTCCAATAAGGAAATGAATAGATTTACCTGGAGCAATGGCCCTGTGTTTTGAACAAGTGTGAGAAAGGAAGAGGAGGAAGAGGAGAGGAAAGCTAGGAAGGCAAGAATGGGCAGAAGGGACAGGGGAGATTGGAGGGAAGAAGAGACAAGAAGGGGGAAGAAAAGAGGACAAGAAGGGGAGAGGGAAAAGAAAGAGAAGAAAAGGAAATAGGAGGACAAGATAAGCAAAAACTTTATTAGACCCTTTACAGGTTGCCCATATACTAATTACAAAAATCGTATGAGATATTTAAATGAAAAAGAATACATAAAAACAAAGTGAGTTTATGGAGATTAAGTAAGATATCCGTGTGCATGAAACTAGTAAATATTCCAGCCAGGAATTCCTCCACAATAATATTAGAATATTTCTGGAATTGCTTCCAAATTAATGTAAAAATGTAAAGACTGAGTACATCTACATACCCCATAACCCTCCCTTGCTTCCAAGAATTCAAAAAAGGAAGTAGGACCCATTTACTGGGTTTTGTAGATAAATAAAAAATATGAAGAAATTGATATAAATTGTCCATATTTCATTTCCTCTCCAAGACATACAGCAAGATACTTTCATTGTCCAGGTGTTCACTCTCAAGTTTGATGTAGCTGGCCAAAGAAAATTAAAATACTGACCCTCATAGACCATAACTTGACATCTGTTGGGCCTCTATTTTGGCAACTTGGCTTATTCTTACAGAGAAAGTGATTGGTACAATCAAATCATTGATTTCTGCCTGTCATAAATATAGGTGCAGGATTATATTATTATTAACAATCTTTTTTGTTTGTTTATTTTTTGTTTTGTTTGAGACAAGGCCTTGCTCTGTCACCCATGCTGGAGTGCCGTGGGGAAATCTCAGCTCACTGCCACCTCCGCCTCCCACACTCAAGCAATCTTCCCACCTCAGCCTCTCAAGTAGCTGGGACTATAGCCATGCACCACCATGCTTAACTAAATTTTTGTATTTTTTTGCACAGGTAAGGTCTCACCATGTTGCCCAGGCTGGTCTTTAACTCCTGGGCTCCTGGCTCAAGCAATTCACACTCCTTAGCCTCTCAAAGTGTTGGGATTACAGGTGTGAACCACCACACCTGACCAGATTCTGCAATTAATAAATCTGTGTTGTGAGTTGGACAACTACTTTACAAAACAAAATAAAAATAATAACTACAATAACGGTAATCATTTATTGAACATCTATTAAATGTTAGAAACTGTGTTGGGCCTTTATACAAATTTAGACTTGCAAGGCTAAATCCAATCAGTGGGAGGCCTGACTAGAACAAAAAGCCTGACCCATGTTTCAGGTGAGGTGAACTCCTGCCTGACTAAATGAGCTGGGACACCAGTCTTTTCTTGCCTTCAGATTTTGAAACTGAAACCTCAACTCTTCTGAGGTCTTGGGCTTGCTGCCTTCCAACTAGAACTTACACCAACAGCCTTCCTGGGTCTCCAGCCTTCACACTTAAACTGGACTTACACCATTGACTCTCCTGGATCTGTACGTTGCCACCTGCAGATATTGTGACCTCTCAGCCTGGGTTATTATGTAAGTCAATTTCTTACAATAAATCTCTTTATATATCTAGCTAGCTAATCTGTCTATCTGTCTGTCTGTCTATCTATCTATCTATCTATCTATCTATCTATCTGTCTACACATTCTGTTGGTTCTGTTTCTCTGGAGAACATTGACTAGTACAGTTAATTGTCTCCTAATCAACTAATGTTTCTAGTGGTTGGATTATTTAATATATTGATGAAATAAAACCTATGCACTATGTACACCAGCACTTCTCAAAAGTTATTGTGTATACGTATTCCTGGACATATTGTTAAAATGCAGATTCTGATTCAGAAGGTGGGTAGGGGGGTGAGTCTGGAACTCTGACAAGATGCCAATGCCATGCTGTTGATCCATGCATAACACTTTGAGCAGCAAAAATTTACAGGCCACCTCTTTACTTCAAAGTAAACTGACTGGAGATTCCTCTGAGCCTAGCAGCCTCTGCTACATCATATTCAGTCCGAGGCCTCTTCCTACATCAAGGAAAAGCTATAGTTAAAGTATAAATCAGGGAGTCACCTGCGAGGAAAATGAATGTCACTCACAGTAATTGTTCTCTGTTTCTGCTATCATTAAGCTTCAAATTGGTGCCTGTCTGTGCATGAAGAAGAAAACTAGAAAAGGACAAAAACAAAAGCATTTAGCCTTGGGCAGAAACAATCCACTGTTCCAAGTATTATTTTCTGGCTACTTAAACTGTTGCAGGCAGAACTCTGTCCGCTAAGTGGAACTAAGTCTAGGCTGCAAACCTTTGCTTTCTCAGAACCTCACCATATCATTGCATTCTCTTGACAAGTCCCTGAGCTTGCTTGCCTATCTCACCAGAACAGAGAAACGTGCATTTCTAAGTTACTTATTCATGGTATCAAGCCTATCGATAAGACAAATTATGCCATATATTAAAATGTCATTTGGCCAATTTTGAAAAGAAAAGCCTTCATTTGTGACAATCTGAATGTGCTCTGCAATACATGTATTAGAGATCATAGAAAAGAAAATGCCAATTTTCATTTTCCATTTAATTTTAGGTTAAAATTTTGCAATAACTTGTCTTGGCTTGACAGAAGCACCTGCGTAAGCAGTAAATGCTACCACATATTTACCCTAGGTAATAGACACCGGATTAATAAAACACAAAAATATTTCACCACAAATGATGAGAGGCAGCTGCAACTTTTATGAGAAAAAAAAAAATGTGTTCTGATTTATCCAGACGTCTAAACAGTCAGCCACATGATTGGAAGTAGCAGTCCAGGTTAGAAGATTTGCTGTTTCATCAAATGCATTACCCATTCTTTGGATGGCATGGTATTTTAAACTGTTTTGTGACAGAAAATATCATGCGAGTGTGAAACAAGGGAGTTGAAAGGTGCTTTCACTCATTTTACATTATGAATTCTATCCAGTGAAAGCACTCACTTCTGCTCTTTTCTTTTAACATCATCTTGACTTTCTCATTTCCTCAGCTGCTTTGGTAGGTGTTTTGACACTTGACACTTTTAAAAGGAGCAAAAAAGCAGAAAGTTTTTCTATATAGACATCTCTCTGTTTTCTAATACTGTGAGAGAAAGAACTAGTGTAGAAAATCAGATGTTCTAATTAGAGAATTTTCACATATATGATTGTAATACATTTAAATAGGCGTACCACTAAATCTAGACCGTGTACAACAAAACATTTCTTTGATAATCCAAAAGACTCTTAATGTTACTTGACAGATGCGTGAAAATACTGGTTAATAGTTCAGTCTAATGGATTAAATGCAACAAGACATCTTTACTGAGTGCCAAGACAATAATGGTACCCAGTTGCTAGATTGCTAAAGTAAAGTGAGTTACTGGCTCACAAAGGTATTATCTAACATCTGGATCATGCTGTTTCTCAAAAAGAAAAATCATTAGCCTAATGAGTTAGGGTTGCTTGACACCTTTTATATATGGGCTCACACATTTGGGTAAATTGCCTCAAAGATCTGAAGAGGGTTTTCAGGGTATTTAAGTTCCTAGTGTCATTGAGCAGAATCAGAAAATTGATTTGCATTCAATATATGGAATAAGGTCTGACGTTGTGAAGTGGGTAGTTTAAAACAGTTTAACTTCATAGGTAACTTTTTAACCCTCCCTGTCCTACCTTCCCACATGAGTATCACAGCCCTACTACACTCTTCCCTGCCTGGTTTCCCTACTTTCCTCTGCAGTAACATGTCAGCAACAGTATAATTGATTTCAAAAATCAGGGTTTTGTGGCTATTTAATAAAAATAGCCTTTTATAGCAGTTTTCATTAACAAAAATTTATGAACTCATAAAAAGGAAGTGAACTAACATGTACTGAATGGTCGCTATGTGTCTTCACTTGGTTCGGCACTTATACACATTATATGCATAATCTCATTAAATATCCACCAAAAATCTATAGGGTAGTTATTAATTCCACTTTCCTGATAAGAAAACGGAGCCTCTAAGGTGCAAATTTGTCTCTGGTCACACAACTAGTTACCAATGGACTTAAAATATGAAGCCATATTCATGTGATTCCAATACATATTTTAATTATAATATACTCTAACATACATAAGTTAATGAAAATAAAGTATAATTTAACTACACTAGCAGCTTATTTTCTTGGTTTACATCTATTCATTTATCTAATTATAAAAGTAATATAACTCTCTGTTAGAAAACTTGGAAAACAGAGAACACTGCAAAATTCATACACATTATCTGTAATCCTACCATACATGGATAATAATGGATGATATTGGATGGATTATATGTTTAACTTTTACAAATTTAGGTTCATAATGCATGTATCTTTTATAACTAGTATTTGCACTTAAAGTATCATGACTATTTTCCATGTTGGTAAATACACTCTGAAACATTATTTTTATGGCTACATGTTATTCCATATTATAAAGACATCATAATTCAATCTGGTCTCCTTGTTGAATAGCCCTATTGTTTCAAATAAGAAGGCATTGTGATACAATGAAAACAACTTGGCACTGGAAATATAGAACACTGAATTCTAGGTTTGTTATTTGCTAGTTCTGAAACATTTTAAAAAGGCATTTAACCTTTCTGGTATTGATTTTTATCTGCAAGATAAAAGAACTAGAGTAGATAACCCTTTTCACACATTTTAGGTTCTATGACTCCAGGAATACTATGTAAATTATTCTAAATCTGATGCTCAAACTAGAGTATTTATTGCGTATACAAAGATATAGGCAATGGCTGGGGGGCTAGAGGGGAATGTTATAAATTCACATATTGGATCAAAGTGGCAGGTTTTCCTTTTTGACAAGTCTAATTTATTCAAATTTAGTTGCAATGTTATTTTGACAGGTACTAATGTATTATGAAATAAAATACAATATTTTCATAAATTTTACTCTTTAAAACAGAAAATTTCAAAATATTGAACTCTGACTCCCTGGGATATATAATGATTTCTGTGTTATTAGATACTTTTTGGTAGATATATTTTGAGTATTTGAGCAGCTGTGCCTAGAACAATTGAAACTAGTCCTAAAACGCTATAGTTATGTTAGTTACTAATCAGATATTTCCATGTAAATGATGCAGCTTGTTGGCACAGATTTTCCTTGAAATGTCTTCCTTGAGATACTATGGGCAGCAAAACATTTTTCTAGATTGAAACAAATACTAATCCCTTTCCTGTTGTTTCACCTCAGATGGATTTTTCCAAAAAATAAAAAATAAAATAGAATAAAAATGACCTCCTGAGCTCCTATTCGAAATATGAGCTTTAGCACTATGAGCAAAAAGTGGCTTGAGAAGCACCTTGGTCTTTGCGACTCCTAAGCATTTTCCCTTCTTGTTCTTCTGCTATTGTTATGTGTTCTTCAGTCATTGGTTCACTTGCCATCATCCCAGGAGTTACCTTCTTTTCTTAGTTTGATATGTTACAGACTTTTTTTGTTTTAATAAATTGGATACTTACAAAATGTACATGATATAACTCTTTTAAACTCTCTTTTTCTGTGTTAAATGTGTGTATGCGCAAGCCACATGTGCACACAGACACACATTGCTAGACGTGAAACTTCTTGAGACTTCTCTCATGTTTGAAAGGTGTGCAAAGCAGTCTATTGGAACTATTGATGAAATGAGGATCACTGTCCAGGCAATGAAGATGGGTGAATCAGTTGAAAATTATTCATGTGAGTAGTCAGTCCATGGAAACCAGCACTTTCTGATAGTCTGAAGGAGTAAGAATTGGTCTAATAGTGCAGTCAAGAAACAGATCTAATGAAAATTCAAAGGGATCTTGAAGAAAGTGATTTAATATACTCTTTCATCCTTCAAGTATTAGCTTATCTTTTGGCAATCTATGATAATGGAAAAACGGTGCATTTCCACACATATATTCTTGTGTTTTTTCTTAACTGAACACTTACTGAAATTGAAATAATCCATTCAGTAATGAGATATGAGTAACGAATGACACATGGTTCTTACCCTCAAGAATCTCAAAAATCTATTGGTCAGAAATGAAAGGGTCCTAAGTATAGGAAGACAATTCTTCTGAGGGAATTTTTCTTGTTTTGTTTTGTCTTGTCTTTTAGAAGTAGCCCAACTCATAAAACCATTTGTCAGTTTTCCAGAATCATGCCGATACCAAGGCCAGTGTTTCCCATCGATGATATTTTATGTTTGTGTGGAGATTTACAGTTCCTTTCCATATACAATGCCCCATTTGATCTCACAGCAGGCATGAGATAGTAGGTGAAGCATTTGAGAGACAGCAAGATAAATGAAGGAACTTCTTTGAAGTCACACAATTAGACTGTAGAAGTCAGACGTTAAACCAACTATTTCAAATTATTGCTCTAATGTTGTTTTTACTTTTTCTTGTTATGTATCAAATTCTTTGAAAATCTTTGTTTAATGTTAAATATTCTGTAGAATCAAGAATTAGATTAATGCAGAAAACAACCATGTATGCACAAACCCATTTCCGATGTGTCAGCTTTTTGCTAGTCTCAATTTTCCTAATCACTTTGAGATAAGTAGAAAGATGGGATAATATTGGACAGATAGGCAATGATAAATTGAAGGAGAAAAATCTTTAGGAAAATGTTTTACATTGGATAAAAAGCCCTATTTAGAAGAAGTTAGTAATTTGAACATAAATACTGGGAGGTGTTTAAGCTTGTGCTGAAATTATTCTCATCAGTATTGCAAGGGGGAAGAGGCTACAAAATGATTACAAGAGTAAAGTAAACTGAGAAAATTGGTGGAGCTAGTCTAAGTGAGATCAAGGATTTGCCTGACAGGAAACTGGAATACACAGGCTTCTCTCAGAGGCACCATGATTAAAGACCCCATCCCCATGTTAAATATATTCTAATAATATACTTATTGATATGGTTTGGATTTGTATCGCCACCCAAATCTCATGTTGAAGTGTAATCCCCAATGAGGGACCTGGGACTTCGTGGGAGGTGAATGGATCATGGGGGTGGTTTCTAATGGTTTAGCACCATCCCCCTAGCACTGTTCTCCTGATAGAGTTCTTGTTTAAAAGCATGTGGCACCTACTCCTACCTTTTCCTCCTAAGTTCGGCCATGTAAGACATGCCTGCTTCTCCTTCTCCTTCTGCTGTGATTGTAAGCTTTCTGAAGCCTCCTCAAAAGTCAAGCAGATAGCCAGCATCATGCTTTCTGTACAGCCTGCAGAACCATGAGCCAATTAAACATCTTTTCTTTATAAATTACCCAGTCTATGGTATTTCTTTATAGCAATGTTAGAATGAACTAATTCATTTGTAAAATAAATAGTAAATAGAGTACAGCAACACTTGCCTTGCTAGTTCCACCTTGAGGAAGGATTAAGCAGAAATTTGTGCAAAGGATAAGGATAACATCACAGAAATTGTAAGTAAAAAAGATTTCTGTGCCAGTACATTTATTGAAATGTTCGACCACTAGTCAGCTGGAGTTCCTATTGTCCCTGTCAGTTAATGTAAAGAAGTTCAGTGTTTTAGGCACCCACATTGCCCTGCCTATTTCTTCTATGTGATGGTCAATGGGAGGAACCATTGGATAGCTTGATAAGTTTATCATGGGTTGCAGATGTGTGACAGAAGCTACCTGAATGCATTTCCTTAGATCTGTTGCCCACAAACACAGTCAAAGGGTTAAGGAAGTTAGAAAGAAGAGAGTTGACAAGGATATCTCAAAAGGAGCACTACTGCTACTCTGTATAAACGTGCATGCCAGGTGCCTTTCCAGGCCACTTCTGTTTTTGTTCTTTCGTCCATACTCCATAAGGAGAACCATCACAGAGTTGTTTAAATCATCTGCAGAATCTTCTGTGACATTGATTTTACCCTTTTTGTGAGCCAGAGTTCAGCAATGAAAACCTTTGCGTGAAAGAGTCAAAAAAAATTCCAGAACTCAAAATATCTCCTGGTCAATGTCCTATATCCTTTAGCACAAAGGACCAGCTTTGCCTTTGTCTCTTACCAGATTCGTCCTTCAAATCAAAGTCATCTGTTCCGTGAACTTCTAAGAGTTGGGCCAAGGGACCTTTTAACCAAGAAACCGTTTCACCAAATGTCAGTCAGAGTGTCTGGCATCTGGCTGAAACCTAAAAGCTTGGAATGTGAAATGCTTCAGAAGGCTGTAGCCTCCTCTGGAATTTTAGAAAGTATAGAGTGCACTTAAAACGTATGTTTATTTTATGTTTCTGATTAGAAAAATATTCAATGTCCATTATAAAAAATTTAAAGTAAAAAGCAGAAAGAAAATGACAATTATTCTTGATCACAGGACACTAGTGTCGTGTTATATTTCCTTGTCTTCTATCTGTGGTTTGTTTTACAAACTTAGCATCTTATTCTATATGCTACTGTATATATGTCCTCTTCTTTATATATTTTCTATATCATTTAATAGTGTGTTAAAATGTTAAGCTATCATGAGGAAGTCTCATTATTAATCAATTCTAAATTAATGTACTTTACTTTTTCTAATCTTGAACAGAATATTTTAGATACTATATTTGTTCATATAACATTGTATGCATCTTTGATTGCTGCTTTGATTTTATTCTAGATAATTACTATGACAAAGATCAATGAATATTTTTAGAATCCCGATAGATTTTGCCATATTGACGTCTAGAAAGTTAGTGCTCTCTCACAAGCTGTGGCTAAGATTTGTCTTGCTGTACTGTGTCAACAGAAAAAAATATTTCAAAAGGATGTCTGAAAAAATTGTGATTTTGTATTTTACTAGTGAAATTAATCTTTCTCTCCTCTCTCTCTTGCTCTCGGTCTCTCACTTCATCTCTCTCTCTCCCTCTTTCTTTTTCTATCTCTTTTAAATGCCACTCCCCTACCATAGAAAAAGAATCTAAGTCCTGGGACACACCTAGCCCCATAGCCTGCCCTACCATATCCCATCTAGGACTCATCAGAGGGATGATTTCCAGAGCTCCTATTCTCATTGCCTGGTATCTCAGCACTTCTTAGGAGAGGTACATGTCGATGCTCAGTGACATTTATCAAGCTGATTACATCTAAAGTATACACAGCAGAAATTTCTCAACATTTGCTCCTTATTGTAGTTTTCAGTTGTTGCAGGTTTCCTCCTAATTTTTGTAATATTCTGTATATCTTTTCATTTGTACTACTTTTAGTATTTTTATACTTTTCATTGTACTTCCTTCCACCTGTAAACCTTCAAGTTTCTATGTTTTGATTTGAATAATTAGTACTTTCTTCTTTCTCAAATACAAACTCAGCTTCTCCTTAGGCCTCTTTCCATTAGCACCCTGTATTAGTCTGTTTTCACAGTGCTATAAAGAACTTCCCTGAGACTGGGCAATTTATAAAGGAAAGAGGTTTAATTTACTCACAGTTCCACATAGCTGGGGAAGCCTCAGGAAACTTACAGTCATGGCAGAAGGGGAAGCAGGCACCTTCTTCACAAGGTGACAGGAGAGAGAGCATGTCAGGCACTTATAAAACCATCAGATTTCAGGACAACTCACTATCACAAGAACAGCATAGGGGAGACCACCCCCATGATCCAATCATGATCCAGTCTCCCACCACGTCTCTCCCTGGACATGTGGGGATTATGGGAATCACAATTTGAGATGAGATTTGGGTAGGGACACAGAGCCAAATCACATCACACCCTTTTCTTTTTTCTGGAAGCCTCTGCTTCTCAAAGGTACCTTCTATTCCAAATATCTACTATAACCCAGTTTTATTCACAGCTGGCTGTGAATTAATCTCACTATGTGTTAGATGATGATCAGTATAGTAGTTGATAACCACTTATGCTGTTTTCTTTTGTTTAACTATTTTAAGAGAAATTAAAGAAAAATAATAGCATTCTAAGATCCAAAGGGATAAAAGTTTAATGATAGATAATGGGGAAAATGCTTTGGATTAAAGAATCCTATTTGCTGCTCTCCCAGACTTTATTTCAAGTTGTTGCCTTTTGAAAAAATTTGCCTTAAAAATGTAAATCGGAATTGCAAGTAGATCTCTGATTTTTTTTTAGGCTCTCATTTCTACATTTATTTCCCTTTTTTTTTTTTTACCAAAACGTAAAATTTTGTTTCTGCAAAATGGCTGGTATTCCATCCATTGTGATTCCTCTAGTTGTTTTCAAGTTGTTAATAAGTCCACTAACTGAACAGGGCCTATTCTTACAAACTTTGTGGTAAGCTCAAGCTCATAGCATTTTAAAACTGAAGGAATCTTAATGCTAGCTGGTGAACCTCAAAAAATTGAAGTTGGTCCAGAGAAATTAGGCAGTTTTCAAGATGATACAGATAACTGTCTTCCAAAACTCAAGCCAATGCTTTCTATTACAATTATGTCATTTACTGTGTTGTTATTGTTGAAAACTTCATGTAAACTGTATCCTAAAATAACTCTTGAAGAGCATTTCATTTTACATATATTATTATCACAGCCTCACATTAACCTTTTCCTTCATAATCAGTTCCTCCTGAAAATACATCCAGTTCGTACAAAAAGAAATAGTTCCTAGTTAAGTTACAAAGACACAGGTGCAAACTTCAGATGAGTCAAAAAGCTAGTGTGCTGCTGCTAAAATCTTGCTTTTCACAATTACATTTTATCTTAATCCTGGGGTGTGCACCTGCTTCTAAGGGATAGGCTTCCAGGAATTCAAAGGATTCTTTGTCTGAATCCTCATTTTATTCAGCTTAATGAGTTTTATGCATATGCTAATTTTCAAGCATCATACCTCAAAAAGGTGTGAGAATATATCTGGATATAGATATAGATCTCAATAAAGAGAAAAAATGAGAAAATGCAGTAAACGTTCCAATAGTTCAGTAGTGTGGTATAAAATATGATGGCACAATTGGTTCTCCAGTGAACAGAGAGAATAGAGACATGCACAACCAAGAATAACTTTCCTCTTGGGTTAAGATTTTTTCTTCATATAAATTCACAGCATTTCAGTCTTGGCAGGTTTTCTTCGGACTCAAAATGAAACATGATCATTGTCTTTTACAATAAATAAGTCTTGTCCTCTGTGACTAACCAAGGAAATGACATCTTAAGCACCAAGATCACAAATGGAGGAAACCTAAGCTGCCTAAAAGGAAAGATTTAGCAGTAATAAGCTAAAGCATGTAATCTCTGCAGACTCAATGCCCAAGCCTTCCCCTAAATAACAATGGGGCTATCTGGGTCTTCAGAATTTTTGCAGGGCAAGAGGGTATCCCAGTTCCAAGAAGGACTAAAAGATAAATTGACCTCTACTCCTCCAAGCCTGAGAGGCTGCCTGGTTCTCCTTGGTCAATGGCCTCTGCCCTTCAGAAGCAGAAATCAGGACAATCATGATCTGACTTCACCCCATCTTTCATGCAGAGACAACAGTGATGAGTCTTTTTATAGGTAACTGTCTATACACATGTCAGTTTACTTAATCTGAGGGATTCACTTGGGGGAATTAATTAAGTTAGCAAATATGCAAATCAGTAATTTGATTGTCTTTACTTGACTTAGAATGAGGCTAAGTCTAACACAGTATTTGCAAATCTTGGAACATGACATTTTTCTTTTGGCATTTATTTAACTGATTAAAGCAGGTTATTCAGAAGGTAAATTCTGAACCCAAACCAACTGAACTCTATTTTACTAAATTGCACATTTTATATTATTAAGGAATGCATCAAGAAATGCAATACATAAATTAGAATTGAGTAATTTTGGAAGATAGAGCATTTTCAGTTTACCAATAACAGACACATTTAAAGACAGGGGCAGAAAAAATTCCAAGTTTTTCTTGGTTAGGAGTTTAGCTCTTCATAGTACAAAGATCACTTACATCTATGGTCCTCAGAAGTTTACAAACTGTTTCACCTATATTACTTTCTTTGGCTCTTTCTAATATTCTGTACGTTATTTGCAAATGCATGTTTATTTAAATTCGAAATCATGAAAACTAAGGCCGGGGAGACTTTTGTGCTCTCCCGAAATAAAGATTATTGATGTTCAGTGACTTTAACTTAACAATTGTAGCTTATTGCTTCTACAGGAAATTCAAGTAAAAACAACCTATTTTATCCCATTTACAATTACTTACTGTACTATTATGTTTAAATGTCTTCTTTATTTGGTCAAAAATTCTTACTGGGAAGGGAATATGTCTTATTCATCATCATATCTTCTATGCAGCTCAGCACGGTAACTTGACACATTAAAGACTCATGAACCTATCTTGGTAAGTTGGACTGCACCTTTAATAACTATTTATGTAATTATTTAATATATATCTATTCTATTTCCCCATTACTATTTGCCAATGAGAAAATACTCCTTTCCCCATGTTAAATTCCTTTTAGAGGTAAAACAAAAAATTATAAGGCTTTTTTAAAATGCATCTCTCAGAGTTGGATATTTGAAGATAAACTTAGGTTGTCTTTTGACTAATTCCAAATCATTTTACCCCACACATAAAAATTGGGGATCCTAGTATATATTTAACTCTCTGTCTTCAGTCAAGAATGGGATGAATTATCTCTTAGAATTTAAACTTAAAAGTTTAATTTTATTTAGCTATTTATCACCAAGGTCTTGTGTTAGTCTATTTGGGTTGCTATAATATAATATCATTAACTGGGTGGCTTGAACAACAGAATTTTTTTCTCACAGTTCTAAGGGGCTGGAAAGCCCCAGAGCAGGGCACCAGCAAATCCAGTGTCTATTGAGGGCTCTCTTCCTGATTTGCAGATATCTACCACAGTGTAGCCTCAGGTGCAGAGAGCAGAGAGAGAAGGGAAGTAAGTTCTCTCATGTCTTTTTAAAAGGGCACCAATCACATTCATGAAGACTTTATCCTCATTATCTAATAACTTCCCAAAGGCCTCACCTCCTAATATCATCACATTGGGGGTTAGGATTTCTTTTTTTTTCTTTTTCTTTTTTGAGACAGAGTTTCGCTCCTGTTGCCCAGGCTGGAGTGCAATGGCTCAATCTCGGCTCACCACAACCTCCATCTCGTGGGTTCAAGTGATTCTCCTGCCTCAGCCTCCCAAGTAGCTGGGATTACAGGCATGTGCCACCACGGCCAGCTCATTTTGTATTTTTAGTAGAGACAGGGTTTCTCCATGTTGGCCAGGCTGGTCTTGAACTCCCAACCTCAGGTGATCCACCCTCCTCGGCCTCCCAAAGTGCTAGGATTACAGGCATGAGCCACTGCGCCCGGTGGCGGTTAGGATTTCAACATGTAAATTGGAAGGAATGCAAACATTCAATCCATAACAAGTCTATTACTGCTATATTTTTGACACTTAACATTCCTTGTCAGTTAAGAAACTACTTATTATTCAAGTGTTTTAATGTATTTCTCATTTGAAATTAAAATTTCTGCAATTTTAACTAAAATCCTCGAGAAAAGATAAATTTTTGTGGCTAAGAAGGCCTGATCTATAAAATATAAAAATGTACATGCTAACCCCAAATATAGCAAATGCTAAGATTTTTTCATGTGAAAAGAAAAATAATAATTTATATGATTTTATGAGGCATTCCTTATCTCGCCCCTAGACAGTGACAGAGGAAAGTGACTTTTGGCCCAGCTGGCTGAAGTGGTCATCCTGCACATGATTGCCGGGTAAGGTGACCTCGGTTATTCTGAGTTTAGTATCACGAATCCTGGGCTTCTTGCCACTAAGACTACCTCTGAAACATATTCCTGAATTTCCCTTACACACTTTGCTAACAGGAATAATAAAGAAGTAGCCATTTATGTTTATACATTTATGTTCATTTGTGGCACACATCTGGAACTACTATGTCTTTAAAGGTCCCTTCAACTTACCCTTTGCATCAAAGCCCTTTCTCAAAGCTAATCATTACAGCCAAATTTAATGGTTATATATTAAAACGTGAAAAAGCATTTTGATAAGAGTTACAGGGTTGGCAAAAAAAAATCTAATGAAACCATGGAGATACAAAAATAGCAATGTAGAAACATAAAGCTTTAAGTTATTTTAAATTTCAGAGAGCCCAGTTTAGCTCAACCAAAGCAGAAAAGAATATGAAATGATAATAAAGAAACAGAAATCACAAATCACTTTTGGGAAGTTTTTATTGTACCACTAAGAGGTATTTTTCTGTCCTTCTGAAGAATATCAATCTCTTAGCTTGAGAGTATTAAAGAAAAAAGTTATTCAGTGATACTTGTTAAAGCATCATTTAGATACTTATTAAAGACTTTTTCAAGACCATTATAATAGGTATAGGAACCACTGTAAGGGGGTCTTGCACTGGAGAAGAGAGATTGGGCTCAGTTCTGAATATGGCATTGACAAGTGGGAATTATTTATAGTCAAAGAGCAAGGTAGGGGTTATAGGATAGAAAGTTACTAACAGGAAGCATCAGGGGTAAGCAAGATTTCTGGCTGAACAACTTAACAGAATTTCTGCTGAACACAGGCTGC
Source organism: Pongo abelii (assembly GCF_028885655.2). Classification (NCBI taxonomy): domain Eukaryota; kingdom Metazoa; phylum Chordata; class Mammalia; order Primates; family Hominidae; genus Pongo; species Pongo abelii. The sequence continues at coordinate 186,509,164 of NC_085928.1, forward strand.
AGTGATCAGTCATCACCTGGGAGATGGTAGAGGGTTAGGAACCTGATAAGATATCGAGGGTGAGCAGATATCAAGACCCTTGGGGGTTCTTAGCAGGGATCACCCAAACTAGATTTACAAAGTACACACATGGGCCAAGGAGCGGGTTCAGAAGCCTGACTAAAAGTTTGGTCAAGCAAACGGGTTTGGAATGCATCCCTCGATAAAGTACCAGGGGCTCTGAAAGAGTACAATTAATAAACCCTCAGGCATAATCATAGATCCTGGTTATTTTATCTAAGCACAATTCTGCAATATTCCCAGGGGCCTACCCCTATAGTCATGCCCTAGAGCACAGATAGAATACAATGTGCCCAGCTCTCAAACTATAACTCTTTGGGAGGTGGCACTGGGTACATGTTTTATATATAGTGAGAAGTTAATCAGGAAGCTCCCTACACTACAGCACAGCAAAGGAAAGATTTGAAAAGAGCTGCCACTGTGTACAAAAAAAATTGTACAATACACTTACAAATAGACTGAGGTAAATTATTAAACAAAAATATATCATCCAAAAGATTTTTTTTTTCTTTTGGAGATGGAGTCTCACTCTGTCTCCAGGCTGGAGTGCAGTAATGCAATCTCGGCTCACTGCAAACTCCGCCTCCTGGGTTCAAGCAATTCTCCTGCCTCAGCCTCCTGAGTAGCTGGGACTACAGGCACACGCCGCCACACCCGACTAATTTTTTTTTGTATTTTTAGTAGAGATGGGGTTTCACCGTGTTGCCCAGGCTGATTTCGAACTCCTGAGCTCAGGCAATCCGCCTGCCTCGGGCTCCCAAAGTGCTAGGATTACAGGCGTGAGCCACCGCACCTGGCCTCAAAAGATTTTTTTAATTTTAGAAAACATAATCTTCAAAACAAAAGACATTCCCTGAAAGGATTTGGAGCTATAGAATACAGGTGGATAGAAGAAATAAGTTCCAATTTTCAATAGCAGAGAAAGGTGGCTATAATTAACAACAATGTATTGTATATTTCAAAATAGCTAGAAGAGAAGATTTGAAATGTTAGCAACACATAAAAATGATAAATACCCAAGGTGATAGATGCCTGGAATATTCTGCATTCTATGCATGTAACAAAATATTACATGTAACCCATAAATGTGTACAAATATTATGTATCTATGAAAAAATCAAAAAAGTAAATATCAAAGCTAACTAAATAAAAAAGAATTTAATTATATTAAGTATTTTAAATTGTATTTATTTATTTGACAATTAAAGTATTGATTAAATTAGCATTTAAACATTAATGTGGATTTAATTAGGTAATAGGATAATTTAATAACTTAATCCACTCAAAGTAAAAACATTATAGCAACAGAATGGCTTGCATAGGGGGATTGTAGTCCATAGGAAATAAAACTACCTATAGAAAAAAAAAATTAGAAACATCAAAGAATGGAAAGTCAATTAACCAACTTAGAAAAATGGCTTGATGTAAACACCGCAAATGCAGATTGAAAGAGCATTTAAAGAAACACTAAAGTTAAGTAATAAAACAGGAAGAATACAGATTATCCAACATGGATATTTTTGGTAGCACTGAATAGAAAACTCCACAAATGTTACAGAAGAGACATATTAAAATATGACATAAGAAAGTTGCACAGGAAGGAAGAAAAGAGGAGGGAGACAGGAGGATAAGAAAAGTAGTAGGAGGATTAAAAGAAAGACACAAAAATAAATTAGGCAGAACTAACTATCTCAGCCTTTGTTCTAGGTACCTGAAATATGCTAACTCAGTATGGAACACATACTTTTATTATCCCCATGATGTTCAGATGCTGAAACTGAGGCAGAGGGGATAAGTAACTTACCCCAGGTCACAAAGCAAGTGGCAGAGTCAGAATTTAAACTTAGGTAGTCTAGAGAGGAAAAGAACACAAATTCTAGGAAGTTTGAAAACAGTGAATCATTACTTTAATACTTGAGCCCCCAAAAAAAAAATTCAATTATTATTGTCATTTAAATTATACTAGTGATAAAGCTCCATTGTCTGGAGAAACTCCCTGGGTCCTTGGTCTTGCATCGAGAAAATTAGCAGCCTGGACATACATGGAGTGGTTTAAGGAACAGAAAGTTTATATTAAACTTCCCAGAAAGAAGAAAACAGCTCCCTTGTACAGAGGGAGGAGGGCTCTGAATGGAAAACCCCACATGTGGCAGAAAGCAATCGGTTCTATTGGGAGGCTGGAGGAGGCAGTGTCTGATTTGTTTGGGCCCAGGGGATTGGTTTGACCAGGTTTGTCATTCATGTAGCCTGCGGCAGGGGTGGGGGAGGGTGGGGGGTACTTGCCCTCCCACCCTAGCCTTTTAATATGCAAATGTTACCATGATGTCCTGCACATGTGGCAACAAAGAAAAAGTGGCAGGAACTGCCATATTGGGTGGACCTGGCTTCTAGCCACCGGTATTTGCATATCAATGCTTGCAGGTCTGGTTTTTCAGGCCACTTTCTGTTAGAAAAGAGATGTTTGTTGGTGGGAGCTGCTTTTTTATTAAAAGAAAAAGCCTTCCTGAGGACTCTTTTACCCTCTCTAGGTGACTAAAATAATTTCTTAGTAACTCCTGTAATATTTCCCCCACTCAGAAGATGTCACCCTAACTGCTGTTGGGGGTTTTGGACAGCGACTGTTTCTGGCTACTTCCTGATGAAAAGGGGAAGTGGGGAACAGCAGCTAGGGTTCCTCCTGGGGTCAATCTAAGAGTCCTCAGAAGAATGGCTTGTCCATGAATGGTTCTGTTTGTAGCACCACTTGGAGTTTAATTGCTTCTAGGTGAGAAGAAACAATTCTGGTTATAGTATTGAGTATAAAAGTTCCAAATATTAATACAAGACATATAAGCAAGAGGGGGCTTAATAAAGGAACTAACCAGTTTCATAAAGAAGACTGGAATTCATTAAAGAGGGATTGTAGCCACCTGGGGCTGAAGCCTGCATTTTCTCTTAGCCTGTCAATGACTTTGATTTCATCTTTAAGTACCTGTAGGTTTTCCTCTACTTGACTATAGGTGTTAATCCAGAAGGAACATGTTTCATTTAAAAGTGCACAGGTACCTCCTGTTTCAGCCATAAGGACATCTAAGGCCTGTCTATTTTGTGCTACTACTGAGGCTAAAGAGTCACAGATTGCTGTTGTGCCTCTATGGCCCCTAGAGTTGCCTTCCATCTTCATTGTATTATAACAGGAATATTAAGTACCAATCTTTCAAGGAGAGGGATGCCAGCAAACCAGAATAGACCTCTGGCTATAGAATTTCCCATCCATGGTTTTTCCAAGCTGGGATTGTCACATGCATGCCCTCCCCAGTCTCCCCTTTCAGTTAAATCTCCATATGAGGACATAGAAATGATAGATCTCTTTGTCCAGTGTATTTGAGATAGTACAGTTTCTAGAAAAGAGCCTAAGTTAGGGTTGTCCTCAGATGATGCTGCCATCTCAGTACAATTTAAAAATAATAAGTCAGAAACTACTGCTACTACAGTACAGGTTCCCTTCCAATGCCTTGGAAAGGTTAAATGTAGCCAGGAGCCACAAAGAAAATATAACCCTGTTCCTTGAAGGGATGGTTCTAAGTTGTGGCTTGTAAGAGACACCAGCAGATTTTTCTCATATCTTAGAAGTCTCCCCTCTTTACATATAACAGGGGCATCCTTGGGATAAGGATATCCATATTCAGGATAGTCATTTATGATGCCATTTGGAATTTGACATGCCAAGTGAGAAGGGTCCACCTGAAAAATGGAGTTTTGAAAAATTAGGGACATAATATTTCCTGGCCAGTATCTCAGATGATCCCTGTGGCAAGGGCTGCTGGTCCAGATGTCTCGTTTGCCCACAGATTTGTAGGCCGCTGCTATTAGCAAACATCATACAAGGGTCTCGAATTCCATGAGGGGGCATGTTTGGAAAGGCCTGTGTGTTATTCTTTACATTATAGTCAAGGTGGTTACTTAGAACATGCCATTCCCATCGGAAGGAGAGGCTAGACTCCAAAAGCTCCCCACTCCCCCACTAGGCCTTCTGATCCTTTTAGATCACCCTTATGGCACTTTCCTCCCCCCATCTTTGAACTATCAGCAATTACAAGTGTGGTATTACAACATTTAAGATCTCTCAAGTATGGTCCTTCCTTGCTGCTTTTAAAGCTGCGGGAGGCATTTGCTATTACCCAGTCAACTTTTCCCAGCCTGAAGGCATGCAGCTTATCTGTCCGGAGAGTGTTCTTCCGAGTGTTTTCCTGAGAAGAGTTAGTTACCCAGTTGAAATTGCTCCCATACCATGTCCCATTTACGCCTGATAAGTCTTTAAGGATTAAAGGTAAAACTAACAAAGGGAATCCTAAGAAGGTAAGTTCCGGGTCATTAAGAGGTTTCTTAGTGTTATTGAACTGAGCAAACGGCTTAGGACAGATCCAGCAATTAGTCTTGTCATACAAATGGGCCATGGCTGATATTGTAGGAGCTAATGGATGTGATGTGTTACTAAGTTTGATAAAAAGTTCTAGCAGACTTAGTGATAGTAAAACATTCAGATTTACTTCCTGTCAGTAACTGTTATTCCTGTTATGAGGATGGTGATTAGGTAAATGCTACAGTAATTGAGATTCTCTGTCTGATATTTCACCCAGAGGGTGCTACAGTATATAGTCCTACTGCAAATAGTAGAGTGAGTATAACAGTTCCTGCAAGGGTGGCATAGTAAGTAATTTCCATCTAAAATTGTTATTTTCCAAGATATACAATTTCTCTTTGGAGCTCTATGAAGTTATAATGTAACTCTATGGATAATTAAAAATTCCCTTGCAAATATGCATCAAAAAGAAGGTCTAATATTTGGTGACAAATCTCAAAAGGAGAGGTAGAAACAAAAAGTATTTGGTGAGGTAGGAGTGTGACTAAGATAAGTAGTTCTCACTCAGTTACTTATCTTTTAGGATTTTCAGCTTAAGATCTCTTATTTCTTCACATTGATCTTCAGGACCTTCCTCTGGGCTGTCAGGGGTTGCTCCCTCAGCTTTCCAGGCTTCAATCTGAGTGTGATGTATCCAGGAGTCGGTTCCTGTAACTTTTATTGCCAAGGGAGTTGGGAGAAAGAACAGTGTAAGGCCCTTCCCAGCTTGGGCCTACAGAAGGAAAGAGGAGAGAGCCTTTACCAGTACCAAATCTCCTGGGTTAAACAGAGGTGGTCCTATTTTCTGGGATTGAGCTTTTGCTAATTGTGCTAATTCCTGTTGGAAGTGTGCCAGAGAGGTTACATGCTTGACTAACTCAGAGGTTTCCCGATCTAATGGAAAATCACTGGTAAGGAAAGGTCATCCATACAGCATCTCAAAAGGGCTAAGACCTAATTTAGAAGGGGAATTTCTTATTCACAGTAAGGCCATGGAAAGAAGACTGACCCAAGGAAGCTGAGTTTCTTGGCATAATTTTCCGAGGTGTCTCTTGATAATATCATTAGTTTTCTCCACCTTTCCTGAGGACTGGGGTCTCTAAGCACAATGGAGATGATATTCTGTGCCTAGTGCTTTTGAGACCCCTTGTGTGACAGCTGCCTTAAATGAGGGCCATTGTCACTTTGAAAGGACTTACGTAGACCAAAGCAGGGAGCTATTTCATTAACTAACACTTTTATTACATCAGAAGCTTTTTCTGTGTGGCATGGAAATGCTTCTATCCAGCTAGTGAGGGTATCTACCCATACCAGGAGGTATTGAATGCCCTTCATCTTTGGCATGTGGGTGAAATCTATCTGCCAGTCCTCCCCTGGATAACTCTCTATTCTTTGGGTTTGAGGAGGAAGGAGTCGCCTGTTCAGGGGAATATTTTTTTAAGACAGACTTCAGCATTAAAAATTTGCTTGACTGTTTTTAGTAAGTTCGATCCTGAAAACAATCTCTGATCACATTGGTAAGTTTTATCCTTTCCGAGTTGAAAAGCTTGGTGAGGGATCTTAAGAACTTTCCATTGGCTGAGACTGGCAAGTGGAGTTTACCATCCTCTGACTGTAGCCATCCTGTGAGCTGAAAAGTATAACCTCGACAAGTGGCCCATTCTGTTTCTATAGGGGAGTACTTAGTTATTTTTTTGGAATCTTTTATGGAGCCTTCCCAGATTAGAGGGTTTTGAAGTGTGTTGATGTCTTGAGGCTTCCTTGCTGCTGACTTAGCGGCCTGATCATCTAGTCTATTTCCTTAGGCTACCTCATCTGTTCCCTTTTGATGTCCCCTGCAATGCATAACTTCTATTTCTCATGGAAGGAAAACTGAAGATAATAACCTGTTAATTTCCTGGTGATGTTTTACAGGAGATCCATTAGTGGTAAGAAAATGTCTTCCCTTCCAGATGACAGCATGAGCATGGAAAACCAGGAAAGCATACTTGGAGTCAGTGTAAATGTTAGCTACCTTTCCATTGTTTAATTTAAGTGCTCTTGTCAGAGCTATTAGCTCAACTAATTGAGTGCTTGTGCTAGGAGGGAGGGATGCACTTTCAATGACGTCATTTAGAGAATTGCATATCCTGCCTTATGGATTCCTTGTTCTACAAAAGAGCTCCCATCTGTGAAGAGGGTCCAGTCTGGGTTCTCCAGGGGAGTTTCTCTGAGATCTTCCCTGGCTGCATAGGTCTGTATTATGACTTGTTCACAATCAGATTCAGGTTCCCGAGTTTCCTTGCGGAGGAAAGTGTCTGGATGTAGGTAAGAACAAGTTTTTAGTTTGATGTTGGAACCCTCTTACAGCAGGGCCTCCTAGTTGAACAGTCAGCTGTCTGTTAGCCAAAGGCTCCCTCTAGAGTACAGTAGTCCTGCCATGTTGTGTGGGGTGTAAACAGTTAACTCATTTCCCAGGGTTAATTTGGAGGCTTCTGGGACCATTGCCACTGAGGCAATGGCTCAGAGACATGCTGGCCATTCTTTAGCCACCAAATCAAGTTCCTTATTTAGGTAACCCACTGGTTGTTGAGCTGGTCCTTGGGTCTGTGTTAAAACTCCCAGGGCCATTCCCTTCCTTTGTGATATATACAGATTGAAGGCCTTCCCCACAGGAAGGCTGAGAGCTAATGCCTTAAGCAAGGCTGGCTTTAGCTGGTCAAAGGCCTTTTGAGCTTCAGGTTCCCAGGTTAAAAGATGAGTTTTAGTTCCCTTAGTTACTTTTATGAGATTATATAATAAACGGACTATTTCACCATACCCAAGTATCCATAGTCCGCAAAATCCTGTAATGCCCAAAAATCCTTAGTTGCTTGAGGGTTTGGGGGAAGGGGAAGGAGGAAATAGGCTTAATCCTTTCTTCCCCTAATGTTCTGATCCCCTCAGACAGCAATAAACCTAGGTGCTTCACTGAGGCTTGACAAAGCTGGGCCCTGGGTTTTGAAACCTGATATCCTCTATTACTAAGAAGTTAAGGAGAGGTTCAGTGACTTCCTGAGAAGCTTCCTTAGTTGGGGCACAGAGCAGAGTAACAACAACATCCTGCAAGACCCTAACTTGAGGATGAGAAAACTCAGAGAGGTCTTTTGACAGTGCCTGTTCAAGCAGATCCCTGAGGAAGCACCGTCCATGTTAATTGGGCAGTTTGGCCAGAGGGATCTTCGAAGGCAAAGAGGTGTTGAGAGTCAGGATATAATGGTATGCAGAAAAAGGCAACCTTTAAGTCTAGGACTATAACCCATTTAGTTCCCTCAGATATGTGAGTTAACGGGGTATAGGGATTAGGCACCACTGGGTGGATTGGAAGTACAGCTTCTTTAATGAGGCAGAGGTCCTGAACTAGTCTCCATTCCCCATTGGATTTCTGCACTCCTAATATTGGGGTGTTGCAGGGGCTATTACAGGGTTCGAGGAGGCCCTGCATCTTTAGGTTATTAATAATAACTTCTAGCCCTTTCCTAGCCTCTGGCCTTAGGGGATACTGTCTCTGATTAGGAAAAGAAGTAGGATTCTTAAGATGGATCTGGACTGGCCTAGCAGTTATAGCTTGACCTATTCTTCCTTGAGTTGCCCACATTTCTGGATTAATATTAGCTTCCATCAGCAGGGGACGAAGAGTTTGTCCTGGGGCTACAAGGATGCTTGCCCCTGTGTGAGCAAGAAAATCTCTACCTAATAAAGGAGTGGGATTTTCAGGCACAATTAAAAAGGCATGTGTAAATAATGAGTCCTCCCCATCTTCAGCTAAGGAAATGAGAAAAATATCGGGTTGGAGTTTTTCTTGAGACACCCCTTAGAGTCTTGCTGTGGGAAGAGGGGAGGCCTGGATTAGAGAGGAGAAGAGAGAGGCTGATTCCAGTATCCATAAGGAGATCTACCTACCTTCCTTCAATTTCCACAATTCAGCCAGGGCTCCTGTGTGGCAATGGCAGTCTGAGCCCCAGCTGAAGCTGGAGGATTGAGCCCCGGGACCCATCTGTCCTGCTGGACCATCTGTGAGACAGGTCCTGAACCCAGTGAGCTCTGTTTCCAGGGGAAGTTTGATCTCCAGTGGTCTCTGCCATGGGCTGGACAGGGTCGAGGTGGCTTATTCTTTCTGCCTGGGCATTCCTTCTTAAAATGCCCTGACTTTCCACATTAATAACAGCTAGTAGATGCACCTTGGAGATCCTGGACTTTGCAAGCTTGCAAGGCTGCTAATAGAGCCTCTGTCCTTCTCTTGTGTTTCCTCTCCTTTTCTTGGGCCTCCTCCTGATTCCTATTGTAAAAGGCTGAAGTGGCTATTCTCAGGAGGTTCTTTAGGGTGCTATCTGGTCCTATAGCTTACTTCTACAGTTTCCTTCTAATGTTGGGAGATATCTATGTAATAAACTCCTTCAGGATGAGCTGTCCCTTGACTGAATCAGAGGATAAAGAGGCATGTTTTATTAATGCCTCTCTCCACCTTTCCATAAAGGCTGTGGGTTTCTCATCTGGTTTTTGGTCTATCATGAACAGTTTAGAGTAATTAAGAGGTTTAGCCCTGGTTTATCGTAGGCCCTCTAATATGCACATTTAAAAGTGCTTTCTTTTCCATTTATCTGCTGAGTTATTGGGGCTCCAATCAGGCTTGTCTATTTGAACTGCTTCTCTTCCTAGTGGGAATGGAGTTTCCATTACTTCTTCACCTTCCCTATCTCCTTTTTTTCCTCTTTGGTCTGCTATAGGAGACATGTTGTTCATCTTCATATTTTTCTGCTGCCTGCAGAACTGCTTGCTTTTCAGCTTCAGTGAGGCCTGACTTAGGAGCAACATAACATCCCTCCATGTGAGGTCAAACACCTGAGTTAAATTTTGGAAAATTTCTATATATTTATTGGGGTCATCAGAAAATCTGCTTAAGGCTGGGCACGGTGGCTCATGCCTGTAATCCCAGCACTTTGGAAGGCCGAGGCGGGCGGATTACAAGGTCAGGAGATCAAGACCACGGTAAAACCCCATCTCTACTAAAACAATACAAAAAATTAGCCGGATGCGGTGGTGGGCACCTATAGTCCCAGCTACTTGGGAGGCTGAGGCAGGAGAATGGTGTGAACCTGGGAGGCAGAGCTTGCAGTGAGCCGAGATCGTGCCACTGCACTCCAGCCTGGGTGACAGAGCGAGACTCTGTCTCAAAAAAAATAAAAAAGAAAATCTGCTTAAGTCTCCCTTTAATTGCTTAAGGTCCTGTAATGAGAAGGAAACGTGAACCCTCATGGCACCATTTTCATCAGGCATTTCCTGCACAGATAAGAGTGAAGTGGGGAAAGTGGGTAATACTGGAGATGGTGGAGCTGGAGGACCTGATGGTATGATTGGAGGGAGTTCTGGATGAGGGGAACTGGAAGAGCTGAGACATTCAATAGCTGTCTCAGATTGCTCCTCTGGAATCTGCTTTAGCTCTGGGGAACTATTCCCTGTGGGCTTGCCTGTCATGCTGCTAAAAGAACTGGGTCAATTGTACAAAGCTTGTAAAGGTCTGGGTTGTCTCGCAGGGCAAAGAAAGCTGTACATTGGGTACCTCAGACCATTTGCCCTTCCATCTGCAGAAAAGATCTAATTGTTGGATAATATTAAAATCAGCAGGTCAGGTTTGTCTATCTCAAAGATGGTAAGAAGGCCATGCCCTTATGCCATAGAATATGAGGTGTTTTTCTTCAAAAATCTCAGGGTTGAAGAGTCCCAGTGTTTTAGAATGCACTCCAGGGGAGTACATGTTGAACGTGATCTGTTACCTATCTAGAAAGAGAAGTGAGAAAAAGGTGTCCCTTTCATCTCCTTCCTCTCCGTGTAACCCAGGGTGGAGAAGAAAACAGTGGGAGCGTCCCCTCAACTCTTTTCCCTCCTTGGTTCCTGGGTCCCAGCACCCTGTTAAATGTGCTGCCCATGGTTGTAGGTGTGACCCTCCAAGCCATGGCAACAGAGAAATGAAGCAACTGGGGCTAGTCATGCTCATTCAAGTAGCTCTAGTCCTCTGCCTGTGATTTCCCTTTGACTTCCTAGACTTGTGTGACCTGTGTGGCTCCCTTTAAAAAAATTCATCTTGGGAAAGATTATATAAAAGACAAGTCTCCTTTAATGGAGGGAGCATGCTAGATTGCCTGCTATTATGGCCCATGTTAAAGCCTTAACCCTTAGAAAACTGGTTCTGGTTAACTTTCAGACTTAAAATCCCCTGACTAATTAAGTACTGTCTTATTGGAGACAGAATAGTTTCCTTAAAGGGATGTGGGGACCTAATCGTGATTTTCCTGTTGATGGGACAGTATCAGGACTCAAATTTGGCTGCAGAGGACATTTTACTCCTAATTGTTGAAGGCAGAATTTTCCTGTTCACAGAAGCAGCATAAAGCCTGGTTTCCGGTAGAAAGGGGCAAAAAGGAAAAATGAGGAAGCTGCGGTGGACTGCAGAGGACAAGCAATGTATCTTATGAAGAGGATCTCTATTTCCACTAGGTGGCGATGTTGGCTTAGAAATACCATGTGCCACCAGCGGCATAGTAGGGAGTCATCTCACAGTGGGGGAAAGGGGAGACCTCTGTTCCTAGAAGATTGCAACAGCATTTTCCTGAGCTATAGCCCCGGTTATTGCAGCATTTCCTGATCTTGCCTAACAGGATTACTCCCCTAGGCTATAAAAATTCCTGCACATTCGACACACAAAGAGGATAAGAGACATGGCGACCGCGGATAGAAACAGAAGAAAAGTTTTGCGACAGGATAGTTGGGGATCTTTTACCAACACCTGGGCAGGCTGTTGGAGGCTGAGTCTGGTCCAGAAGCTTTTGAATAACACCAGGGAATGCCCTGGCCAGAAATTCTCAGTTGCTTCAGAACTTTTCCCCGCCTTATGCAATGGCTAATTTTCCCCATGAACAGAAGCTGGTTTGAAGCACGGCCAACATTCCCAATGACCCCAGGGTATTGGAAGGAGCAGGGTCTTCATGTTCTTCCCAGCAAGGCTGACATGCGAGTCTTTAAGAATGGCAGCCACACTAAGCATATCTAGATGGCTGACAGATGCCGTTATTGATTTGATTTGATTTTAAAATGGAGGGCAAGAGCCTCAGAATGAAAGGACAGGTTTTGAGTTTGCTCTTCTACTCACCGCCCCAATGGATGTTGCACTTTGGTTTCCCAGCCAATGCACCAAAAATGATATGGCTCTGTTGTCTGGAGAAACACCCAAGGTCCTTGGTCTCGCACGGAGAAAATTAGTGACACAGATACACGTGGAGTGGTTTAAGGAGTGGAATGAAGTTTAACAGGCAAGAAAGAAGAAAACAGCTCCCTCATGCAGAAGGAGGAGGGCTCCAAATGGAAAACCCCACATGTGGCAGAAAGCAGTAGGTTATATTGGGAGGCTGGAGGAGGTGGTTGTCTGGTTTGCATAGGACCCAGGGTATTGGTTTGACCAGGTGTGTCATCCACATAGCCTGCAAAAAAAACAGCTCTCCCACCCTAGCCTTTTAATATGCAAATATGGCTACCTGGCTGGTCACCATGATGCCCTGCACACACGTGGCAACAAAGAAACAGTCACAGGAACCACCATATTGGTTGGACCTGGCTTCTAGCCACCAACATTTGCATATCAAATGCTTGCAGGTGTGGTTTTTCAGGCCACTTTCTGTTAGAAAAGAAATGTTTTGGGGCTTGCTATTTTATTAAAAGAAAAAGCCTTACCAAGGACTCTTTTCTCCTCTCTTGCTGCCTAAAATAATTTCTTAATAACTCCTGTAATACTAGTGATTCTTCAATTAGGAATACAACTTTTCTATAATTTGTGATTTCAAACCTGTGAAGATGGCAGTGACATCATTTTTTCCCATGTGCTTTCTGCTTCTTCACTTAGAAAATCAGTGGCAGATTTCTCCAAGTAAAGAAGACATATTATTTTAATGTTGCCCATTATTTTATAAATTATTCCCTGACTTATGCTCAGTGACTATAGCTGAAACATCACCCTGCAATGAAGCTCAGAGTCTGCCAGTCTTACCTGTGCGTTCAGAGCTTCAAACAGTTTTTAAATCTCCATCTTTAAACGTGAGAAGATAAGCAAGAATTAACAGTTGAAGAAAGCTTCTTTTGTGGAAAAAAAAATACTGGGGAAACAAAACAAAACAAAAACTAGAGGAGAGAGGTAATATAAAAAAGAAAATGTCTAAAGCTTATCATTGTCTTAAGAATTACTTAAACAAAAAGAGCTTTCTGATTTTAAAATTACTGTGGGCCAGGCATAGCAGTTCACACCTGTAATCCCAGCAATTTGGGAGGCCTAGGCAGGTGAATTACTTGAGCTCAGGAGTTCAAGACCAACCTGGGCAATATGGTAAAACCCCATCTCTACAAAAAATACAAAAATTAGCCAAGTATGGTGGCACGTGTCTGTGGTCTCAGCCACTCAGGAGGCTGAGGTGTGAGGATGGCTTGAGCCTGGGAGACAGAGGTTGCAGTGAGCCTAGATCACGTCACTGCACTCCAGCCCAGGGACAGAGCCAAACCCTGTCTCAATAAACAAACAAAAAAGTAAAATTACTATGGAGCTACAGAAATCAACATAGTGTGGTACTGACATAAGGATAGGCCTATAAATAAGGTAATGGAACTGAGAGTCCAGAAGTAAAGCCTTCTAGTTGTGTCAACTTTTTCTTCAAAAAATTTGCCAGGCCAATTCAATGAGAAAGGACAGTCTTTTCCACAACTAATTTTAGGACTATTGAATATCCAACATGCAGAAAGGATAAATTTAGGCCTTTATCTCAAACTATGCACACAAATTGACTCAATATGGATCAAAGATCTAAATGTAAGAGCTAAAACTGTAAAACTTTTAGAAGAAAATGCAGGAGAAAATCTTTTTGACCTTGGCTAGTCAATAATTTCTTAAATATAACATTGAGACCACAATCCATTAAAATAAATAAACTATAGTCAAATTGGTCATCAAAATTAGAGTCTTGGGTACTTCTAAAGAAATAGCTGACAGAATGAAAAGATAATCCATAGACTGGGAGAAAATATTTGCAATATGTTTCTGATAAGGCACTTACATCCAGAATATATAAAGAACTAAATAGATGACAAAAAGCTCAATAAAAACTTAGACAAAAAAATTAAATAGACAATTTACAAAAAAGAATAAAAAGACTCATCAGCACATGTAAAGACATTCAACATCATTAATTATTAGGTAAGTACACATTAAAACTATAGTAAGATACCAGTTCATTCGCATTTGAATAACTATAAACATAAAAGACAGACAAAAATAACAAAAGTTGGTAGGGAAATGGAGAAACTTCATATATTGCTGATGGAAATGTAAAATGATACAGGCACTTAGAAAATAGTTTGGCAGCTTCTTAAAAACTTAAACATGAACTTACTATGTGACCTAATAGTTTCTCTCCTAAATACCTACCCAAGAGAAGTGAAAGATATTTCCGTAGAAAGACTTACATCTCAAAGTTCATAGAAGCATTCACAGGAGCCTAAATATAGAAACCATTCAAATGTTCATTAACTTATAAATGAATAAACAAAAATTGGTATATCCATTAAGTGAAATATTAGTCAACAATGAAAAAAAACTATGAACATATGTCATAATATGGACAAAATTATAAAAGCATTATACTAAGCAAAAGAAGCCAGATCAAATGATCTAGATCCCATTTATATGAAATTTTCAGAAAAGAAAAATCTGTAGAGACAGAAAATAGGTTTGTGATTAACTAGCTCTTGGGGTGGGAATGGAGAATCATCAAAAGTAGTTGCTTCTAGTGATGAGAATGATAGAGCTTCACCACTGAATGTTTTCTAAAGCTTTGAAATTCTGTTTCTTTCAAATTGATATGCATGTATTATTTTGACAAAAAGTATGTAAACATAGATGTCCATTTCAAAAAGTAGAGTATGGGAATTGAAGGAATAACTTCACAGTGGAGAATTGTGGCAAACACAAACTTGGTTTGATGGTGAAGGTTAACATCATCAATGGTCAGTCATGTTGATAGCTTGCACCTTGATCTACTGTGTTGACAACACTTTGCTCATGTATTCTTCCTCTGCAAAACCCATTTCCCTAGTCTACCCTTGAGGAAAAGGTCAGCCAATCCCAATTGAAGAACAGTCTACAAAATACTTGATCAGTAATCCTCAAAATGGTTAAATTAAAAAAAAAATCAGGAAAGTCTGAGAAATTGTCACAGACCAGAGTAGGCTAAGGATACGTGATGACTAAATGCAATATGGTATCCAGCATGGGATTCTGGAAACTTAGAGGAAAATAGTGATAAGTTGAATAAGTTGTTCAGTGTCATTACTAGTAATGTGTCAATGTTGGTTTCTTTGTTTTGATAAAGGTACCATGATAATCTAAGATATTAACATAGAGGAGACAGGATGAGGGGTATAAAGAATTCTCAGTATTATTTTTGCAATTTTTCTGTATATTTAATACTATTATAAAATTTAAAATCTTATAGAAAAGAAAATGTATGTCTACAATGATGCTCACCTAATGTTGAAGATAGTTGTTTCTTGGGCAGTAGGAAATTGGCATCTTATGCTTGTTTTTCTTTTTAAAATTCTCTTTATTACATACATTCCTTATAATAATAATGTGTTTTTTAAAATCATAGCATGATTTTTCTTATAAACAAAACTCAACAGCTATGATGCCCGGGTTTCTGGCTTGGAATACTAAATGGATGGTGATTATATTAGCTAGCTATTACTGCCCTGACACTACATAACAAACAACTCAAAACTCAATGGCTTACATTGAGTATTGGTTTTCTGTAGTTTAATGAGTTGGCTCTGAATGGGTAGGCTGAGCTCCAGGCAGTGGGTTAGGTTCAAGTAAATACACATTCACCTTAGACCAGTATCTACCTACTACTTTTTCTCATAGCAATTGGTAAGACCACAGACGATGAGAAGAAACACATGATACCACTCAACCTGGCCCCTAAGAGGCAACTTTTCACTTTACCAACATTCCAGTGGCTGCAGTAAATCACATGGTCAAGCTCAACATTTAGCAGGTGGGAAAATATACATTCTTCAGTGGGTGGCACTGTAAAGTTGCATATCAAAAGACATGGATGCATAATTATAATACAAAAAGTCCATTGATGATTAAATGCAATGATTTAATCTACCTTAGCAGTATAATCAACTAAGAGGAGAGCAACATTTCCTATCTACATTTTCATACAAAATAGGGAAAGCCATCATTTCTGCTCCTCATGGGATGAAGGGTAGGAACCTGAGTTTTCAGCACTCCTGAAAGCATTAGCCCACTTCTGGAGCAGCTTCACCCCATCCTTTCCTTTGGGCGTGTTGATGAGCATTCAGAATCTCCCCCTCCTCCCCTTATAACAGAACCTAATGAACAACAGACACAATATTGACACTGCTCCACCATGGATCTTCCCATTAAAAAGTATCTTTGATTTTCAAATAACTGTAGCTCTCTCTCCAAAGGCCCTTATAATTTTTTTCCCATCTTTTTCCAAACATAACTTTCTTTTTTCACTTTTCCAAAAGTGTTTGACTAGGATTTTCATCTCGTGATAATAATTAAAATCTCTAGGTGATTATAGACTGATAAAAATCCACCTCACTTACTTCTGAACCATTCCACTGTAAGAAAACTACTATTGAACATCTCTAAGTCTTTATTTTGTGTTCCATAAAATGGAACAATTAACACATGTCTTCCTTCTGCAAGTGATTATTTTGAGAATGGATCAGTTAATTCACCTGTAAACACTTTAAAATCTCTAAATTGTTCTACAGTAGAACATGTTAATATTTAATTAAAAATTATGCCAGTCTATATATTCTGAGACTATTTACAAAAATTTGATGGCCTGACCCCAATATTAAAGGGAAGTAGTTTTCTTTTTTTCCTCTTGTCAAACATATTGAACTCCAGAATTCTGTCTCATCAATCTTGCCTATTTCTGACAGCTAGTGCCATTGGAAGACATCCTATAAGAACAAATTTTTAGGTTTTGCCCAAAGAAAGGAGGTGATATCATTCCTAAGTTAAATTATTCAGCTTCTGGTTAGTTGCTGTAGAAATTAATATATAAAAGTATATTGCTAATAATTTAATGTGTTATTGCTTCACACCTAATTTTATGTTTTTATTTATTAATAGGCTTTTCTCATTTTAAGTAAAGGAATGTCTTTCACATCCATTATTCATTATTCATTAACTGCTAGTTAAAGCAAAGGTAAGATGTGATAGGAATGAAATTTTCTAAATAATAATAGTGTCGGGGAAACATTCCATTAATATCAGTGCAGTAAACCTCAAAACTCCACAATTTGGATATTTGTTACAATCTAGATATGTGGCTATACTATGGATTTTTTTACATACAAAATTATGGCTTTAATTAAATGAAAGAAGTTGCTCCTCATGCTGTGTTTATGGATTTTTCAGACCAGAATGAAACAAAAATAAGTTTCAGTACTAATAAAATAATATATATATATATATTATTTTATTATTATTATACTTTAAGTTTTAGGGTACATGTGCACAATGTGCAGGTTAGTTACATACATATACATGTGCCATGCTGGTGTGCTGCACCCATTAACTCCTCATTTAGCATTAGGTATATCTTCTAAAGCTCTCCCTCCCCCCTCCCCCCACCCCACAACAGTCCCCAGAGTGTGATGTTCCCCTTCCTGTGTCCATGTGTTCTCATTGTTCAATTCCCACCTATGAGTGAGAATATGCAGTGTTTGGTTTTTTGTCCTTGTGATAGTTTACTGAGAATGATGATTTCCAATTTCATCCATGTCCCTACAAAGGACATGAATTCATCATTTTTTATGGCTGCATAGTATTTCATGGTGTATATGTGCCACATTTTCTCAATCCAGTCTATCATTGTTGGACATTTGGGTTGGTTCCAAGTCTTTGCTATTGTGAATAGTGCCACAATAAACATACGTGTGCATGTGTCTTTATAGCAGCATGATTTAGAGTCCTTTGGGTATATACCCAGTAATGGGATGGCTGGGTCAAATGGTATTTCTAGTTCTAGATCCATGAGGAATCACCACACTGACTTCCACAATGGTTGAACTAGTTTACAGTCCCACCAACAGTGTAAAAGTGTTCCTATTTCTCCACATCCTCTCCAGCACCTGTTGTTCCTTGACTTTTTAATGATTGCCATTCTAACTGGTGTGAGATGGTATCTCATTGTGGTTTTGATTTGCATTTCTCTGGTGGCCAGTAATGGTGAGCATTTTTTCATGTGTTTTTTGGCTGCATAAATGTCTTCTTTTGAGAAGTGTCTCTTCATGTCCTTCTCCCACTTCTTGATGGGGTTGTTTGTTTTTTTCTTGTAAATTTGTTTGAGTTCATTGTAGATTCTGAATATTGGCCCTTTGTCAGATGAGTAGGTTGCGAAAATTTTCTCCCATTTTGTAGGTTGCCTGTTCACTCTGATGGTAGTTTCTTTTGCTGTGCAGAAGCTCCTTAGTTTAATTAGATCCCATTTGTCAATTTTGGCTTTTGCTGCCATTGCTTTTGGTGTTTTAGACATGAAGTCCTTGCCCATGCCTATGTCCTGAATGGTAATGCCTAGGTTTTCTTCTAGGGTTTTTATGGTTTTAGGTCTAATGTTTAAGTCTTTAATCCATCTTGAATTAATTTTTGTATAAGGTGTAAGGAAGGGATCCAGTTTCAGTTTTCTACATATGGCTAGCCAGTTTTCCCAGCACCATTTATTAAATAGGGAATCCTTTCCCCATTGCTTGTTTTTCTCAGGTTTGTCAAAGATCAGATAGTTGTAGATATGCAGTGTTATTTCTGAGGGTTCTGTTCTGTTCCATTGATCTATATCTCTGTTTTGGTACCAATACCATGCTGTTTTGGTTACTGTAGCCTTGTAGTATAGTTTGAAGTCAAGTAGCGTGATGCTTCCAGCTTTGTTCTTTTGGCTTAGGATTGACTTGGTGATGTGGGCTCTTTTTTGGTTCCATATGAACTTTAAAGTAGTTTTTTCCAATTCTATCAAGAAAGTCATTGGTAGCTTGATGGGGATGGCATTGAATCTATAAATTACCTTGGGCAGTATGGCCATTTTCATGATATTGATTCTTCCTACCCATGAGCATGGAATGTTCTTCCATTTGTTTGTATCCTCTTTTATTTCATTGAGCAGTGGTTTGTAGTTCTCCTTGAAGAGGTCCTTCACGTCCCTCGTAAGTTGGATTCCGAGGTATTTTATTCTCTTTGAAGCAATTGTGAATGGGAGTTCACTCATGATTTGGCTCTCTGTTTGTCTGTTATTGGTGTATAAGAATGCTTGTGATTTTTGTACATTGATTTTGTATCCTGAGACTTTGCTGAAGTTGCTTATCAGCTTAAGGAGATTTTGGGCGGAGACAATGTGGTTTTCTAGATATACAATCATGTCATCTGCAAACAGGGACAATTTGACTTCCTCTTTTTCTAATTGAATACCCTTTATTTCCTTCTCCTGCCTAATTGCCCTGGCCAGAACTTCCAACACTATGTTGAATAGGAGTGGTGAGAGAGGGCATCCCTGTCTTGTGCCAGTTTTCAAAGGGAATGCTTCCAGTTTTTGCCCATTCAGTATGATATTGGCTGTGGGTTTGTCATAGATAGGTCTTATTATTTTGAGATACGTCCCATCAATACCTAATTTATTGAGAGTTTTTAGCATGAAGCGTTGTTGAATTTTGTCAAAGGCCTTTTCTGCATCTATTGAGATAATCATGTGGTTTTTGTCTTTGGTTCTGTTTATATGCTGGATTACATTTATTGATTTGCGTATATTGAACCAGCCTTGCATCCCAGGGATGAAGCCCACTTGATCATGGTGGATAAGCTTTTTGATGTGCTGCTGGATTCGGTTTGCCAGTATTTTATCCTCAGCAAATGTAAAAGATCAGAAATTATAACAAACTGTCTGTCAGACCACAGTGCAATCAAACTAGAACTCAGGATTAAGAAACTCACTCAAAACTGCTCAACTACATGGAAACTAAACAACCTGCTCCTGAATGACTACTGGGTACATAACGAAATGAAGGCAGAAATAAAGATGTTCTTTGAAACCAACGAGAACAAAGACACAACATACCAGAATCTCTGGGACACATTTAAAGCAGTGTGTAGAGCGAAATTTATAGCACTAAATGCCCACAAGAGAAAGCAGGAAAGATCCAAAATTGACACCCTAACATCACAATTAAAAGAACTAGAAAAGCAAGAGAAAACACATTCAAAAGCTAGCAGAAGGCAAGAAATAACTAAAATCAGAGCAGAACTGAAGGAAATAGAGACACAGAGCTGGTTTTTTGAAAGGATCAACAAAATTGATAGACCGCTAGCAAGACTAATAAAGAAGAAGAGAGAGAAGAATCAAATAGACGCAATAAAAAATGATAAAGGGGATGTCACCACCAATCCCACAGAAATACAAACTACCATCAGAGAATACTACAAACACCTCTATGCAAATAAATTAGAAAATCTAGAAGAAATGGATAAATTCCTCGACACATACACCCTCCCAAGACTAAACCAGGAAGAAGTTGAATCTCTGAATAGACCAATAACAGGCTCTGAAACTGTGGCAATAGTCAATAGCTTACCAACCAAAAAGAGTCCAGGACCAGATGGATTCACAGCCGAATTCTACCAGAGGTACAAGGAGGAACTGGTACCATTCATTCTGAAACTATTCCAATCAATAGAAAAAGAGGGAATCCTCTCTAACTCATTTTATGAGGCCAGCATCATCCTGTTACCAAAGCCTGGCAGAGACACAACAAAAAAAGAGAATTTTAGACCAATATCCTTGATGAACATTGATGTCAAATATATTTTTAAAATACATTTCTTTCATCCATGAGGGTGAAGGCCCTTGGACCTGTAAAGGCTGACTGAAAAATCACTGACACAAAGCAGATTGATTAATAGAAGAAAAGACTACAAATTTATTTAACCTGTATGCACAGCAGCCTTCAGAATGAAGACTCAACTTCCCAATGAGATGCGGAAGCTTAGATACCACGTTGAAGTTACAGAAAGAATGGGGGCTCAGATCCTGGCAAACAGGTTATAGGAATGGGAGAAGATGAATTATATTGAGGGGCAGTAAATGAATACTAGGGAGAAAAATTGCATCAGGGAACAGTAACTTGTAAATAGTTATTTGTAGTATTTAAATGATCCTTGGAAACAGTCACTTTCTTGAAAAAGAGTCTGTACAGGTGTGGTTATACCCTGAGTCCTCTTTTCTGCAATAGATAATGAGATAACAGGGAGGGGAACAAGACCAGTTGTTCTTGGTGAGTCAGTCCTATCTTTATGTAGATAGGGGGAAAGTCTCTTAAAACACTTGTTGATCTCTAATAATTTTTAATTTAAAATATTCATTATACCAGGGAGCCATAATTTGGTGTGAAATATTTTTATTTCCTTCACATAATTTACATATTGGTAAACGTAATAAGAAGGTGTTAGTATTTTTCAAGGCCCAGATTATGATGAATGCTTCTTGAGTTTTTTAAAAAACACTCCAAAACAGTGA
This sequence comes from Pongo abelii, assembly GCF_028885655.2. Lineage (NCBI taxonomy): Eukaryota > Metazoa > Chordata > Mammalia > Primates > Hominidae > Pongo > Pongo abelii. Next base: position 186,530,266 of record NC_085928.1, read on the forward strand.
AAAAAACATTAATGGCAAATAGAATATCAAACAATGTACATCGCACTAAATAGAACATGTGCCATTTACAAGAACAGTGCAGGTGAAGATTAAGAATTATTTGATACTTTCACGCAAAAGAAAAAAGAAAAAAAAAGATTTTCTTAAAGAGTATTAATTTTCAGTTGTTGAAATCTTAAAAATAACAACCTCCATTAAGCAAAGCACAGCAATTGAAGAGATTATCAGAGATATAAACCAAGGCAGAATAAAAGGCCTGAAAGGAGGAGGCAAAGCCCAGTGAGACCGTGGAGACCTCAGATGAAGACAGGCTTTTCACAACTCTTGCCTGTGTTACAATAGGCTGCTGACATTACGCCTCAAAATATTACCACTAAGCTATCACTGAAATCTATCTACATATTTCCATTTCCCTTCCAGTTGCTCACTTCACAAAAATGTGTCTAAGAGGAGATTTAACTGCAATACGGCTAGAGAGGTTGAGGCCTAAGGCTTCCTGCATAAATTCTATTACAGGGCTGCCAGGTTTGTATGTCTGCTCCATAGCAGCAGGCCAATTCACTGACAGTGGGGATGCAGCAGAGAAAGAGTTTAATAACTGCAAGGTGCCAAGCAAGGAAATGGGAAGAATTCTCTCAAGTGCTCAAATCCATTTCATTGAGGGGTCCTGAGCAAAGGTTTTTAAGGGGATTTGTGGAGGGTGAGAGGCTGGAAAATTTGGGGTCATCAATTCGTCAAGGTTAAGGGGGATGAAACTATCAGGATATGGTAACTGCATTCCTCCATGAGTCAGCTTCTTACTAGGCCTTCCAGACCAGCTGGCATCCGTTGGTATGCAGAACCTAAAGAAGAAGTTCAAACAGAATGCCTGCCGTTTCACTATGTCTTAGATTTTACATCTAGAACTGACAAACAACAGAGTCTTGTAACAAGGGATACATTTTCCTGGGCTAGCTAGTAAGTGGCAACCAGCTACAAGAAAGTGAGCTAAAGGGCAAGCTGGCTTAGTGATTGCTGCTGGAAGCCTAATAGGATGTTATTTTATATTTTTTCTTAATTGATTTTATAAAATTTTGTTGGGGATGATTTCAATGCTAGCTCTTCCAACCTAGCTCTGTGACCTTGTACCAGTTATGGAACATCTCTGTGCTTCACTCTGTACAAGTAAAGAGCAGTACTCAGTGGGTGATTGCAAGGATTAAAAGATAGAATATATTACAGCAATTAGTAAAGGGCCAAAATATGATACTAAATATTTTAGTTGGAATATTTGACTTCTTTGAGCATCATTATCTTCAAATAATTCAAATTCCAATGTCTTGTAGGCACACTGGTTATATGTATGTTTCAACAATGTCTGCATGTTTTGGATTAACATAGGCAGGATTTTATAAGTACAGATTTTCACTTTTAGATATGAGTGACTCGGTTTCTAAATTGTTTGCACTCAATGAGTAATTGCCAAATCTTTTATTTTTGGTTTAGTCAGCACAATCTCTTTAACATAACAATTTATTCTCCACTTTGGCTTTTTACAGCATGGTAGAACAGTCTGTTCTCCATGGGAGCCATAAATAACAACACCAAAACACAAAATCTTGCATGCTGTGATAAAACCCCTGTTTTGGCCCAAATTATTAACATTCTGTAACCCATCTATGAAGGCATTTAATTGAAAGGTGTATTTGAAATGTGGGAATTAATATTGGTTAACAAGAACAGATAGTGCTGGTGATTCTGTTCTTTTGGGTTTAGATGAGTCAAAAGATCTCAGTCAATTCCTAGTTTGGCAGGTAGAGCTGGGACCATTAAATACCAAAGTATCTTTGAATATTCATATGTTATATATTGATCTATCTCTATGGGCTATCCCTCAAAAGTAATTGGGATTACTCTCTAGATTTCAAAATTGCAACCTGATTTGATTTATGCTATACAATTCATTTAATCCCCACTTGTATGTGTGCACTGTAATTTCCACCTGGGTATACTCAATCTGCCAACCTGGAGTTTGTAGCAGACAAATAATTCATTTAACAGCTGTTAAATAGAGGAATCCACAGGTAGCTTTTATTCAAATGTTAATTACTCTCAGTGCCTTGCTCATAAACCCATACCAAGTCAGGTAATTTAAGTTCCATTGCAGAGAGATGCAAAGTAAGATAGGTTACAGGCATCCTAGTGAAAAGGAGGATAGACTTAGTCCTAGAACTGAATGTGCCTAGGACCAAGAACCAATACCAGCATGGATATGAAATAGTGATGGATATTTGCAGGACAGTTGTTGTTTCCCAGATGGTAAGAGTTTGCAAAAGGCCTAATGGTGAGAAAGTCATTGCAAATTCAGACTGTGAAAAGAGGCTGGAAGGAGTCAACTGTAAAATTTCCAAACTATGAAACAGTGCTGAGCCAGGACAGAGGTAGTCTGTTGTCAGTTGTTTGAAATACACTAAGTAAAGGAAGAGTGCATTTGGAACCAAGCAGATGATTTTACTGAAGCCAGACGATTTGAATATTGTGTAGATGATCATTTTGTGCATGGTGATTCAGCAGTGTGTTTGGGAGGTGTCAAAAGATAAAATCACAGCAAATTTAGCATAAAGATCTTCTTACTTGGCTTTTATTCGCAATTCTAGAATCAGGCAACATCTCATTCTATAAAGTAGAATGAGTGTTCCAATAAGCCCAGCAGAGGAGGTTGGCTTTGTAGACAGAAAAAGGCTGAGGAAGGCAGAAACAGAACAAAAAGCAGATTGGTAATTTCAAAGTTACTTTCCTCGCCAAGGTTTCAGCAGAGGGGACTTCTTTATCATGTCAGCTAAAACGTGTCTGTGAGGATGTGGCTATTCTCTCTCCTGACTTCTTGGGAAGTCTGATAACAACTTAGTTCTGGCATGTTGGTGTGGAACTTCAGCATGAGTGACTCCATTTTGGTTTGATTTGTTGGACATAGTGCAGGAGTTCCGTCCAGACCAAGGGCTTCCTGGAAGTTTTATTTGACAAGGGGTTACTGGATTATCTTTTACCAGCAACTGTTCAGAAAAGACAAGTAACCTAAGGGGGAAAAAATCGATAGTATGATTTAGGATGAGTCAGTCTGCTACTCTGGACCTTAGTTTCTTTCTCTGTAAAATGAGGTGATTAAACTAAATAGGTCTTTGAGGTCCCATCATGCTCTCTGGTATTTGACGATCTCTGGGATTGCTAAAAAGGCAGGAATAGTGTGCTCTTATTTAGATACACCAAAAATGTCAAGTTCTAACTAAATGCTTATCTGCAAGGATGCCAAATCTTAGCAAACAAACATAAAATTAGAGTCAAACCAGGTGATCCAGGAGGAGGAAGTGAGGGCTTTCTGAGGCTGACCTGCTTAGCCTTAGAACTCTTAATCCCTCTGCCGATTCAGCTCAACTATTCAAATTTATGTTTTTTTTTTGTTTAATTACATTAAGTATTGTTGAATATTTACTATGTACCAAATACTCCATAGATGCAAAGGTATACACAGACTAATGATTGGTAATTACAGATTTAATTCCATTTTTTCCATGTAAATATGTAAGATTTCACTTACATTTTTACCTTTGTGTTAGGTTGTAGGTACTTGTAGAAGACAGACAGTGCATATAAATGATTATTTTTATTGTCACTTGATGAATACCCTTTGTTGTTGGTGGAGGTGATAAAGAAGAATTTAATTCTAAGAAATTTTTTGTCTTGTAGGCACTGGAATATGCATTCTGTTTGGTGACAACTAAAGATTTGTCTTTAGAGTAAAATTCAGTTAATCTTTTGGTAGCTATCTTGAACCTAGAGACAGAAAATATGTTTGCCAATTTCAAATGACAATTTTCCAGTAATGAATTGATTTTGATGTATTATGTGGGTTTATAAAAATCTTACCATTCATCAATTATTCATTGTCAAGAAACCTTCAGGCTCTGTTATTTTTAATGATTACATGCATATGAAAATAGCAAACATATATACATACAGAAAATGTGGGCTTGCCTCCTTCAAAAAATACATAGACTTTACAAGATCTCTATATACAATATCCATCTCCTTGTTTTCTAAATCTTTTAATATTTTTCTTAACTTGATTCCCCTCTATTCGTTTGATCTATTAGCTACTTTTACTGCATCTCTTTTCATCCAGAGTTGCCATCCTCACCCTTTTATAAGGAATACCCTCCATTTTTGCAACTACATCCCCTGGGCATCTTTCTGGCCATAATAAGATGAGATGCCCAAATTTGGAGAAGAGGTCAGTCTTAGAAGCTCTGTCCTCTATTTTCAAGAAGCTGCAATACTGACACACAGCCTACTGATTCTTGCTTGTATTGCCTCAGATGTAACTTTATATCACTAAAATTGTTCCTTAAATACATTAGAATGTCCCCAGGAGATATTTCATGATCACAAACCAGTCCAAACTCATTCGACATCTCTGATCTTGTAATGGATACCACAGTTCTCACTACAAATTGCCATGCTCCTTCCACTAATGTAAATGCCCTGAGTAGTACATCTACTAGTACTATTATCTCCTGCTACCATAAGGAATGCTCTGGAACCCAGGAGATGTCAAAGCAACGTGGTTCTCTATTACAGTGTTTCTCAAAATAGCCAGTGCACCAACTCTTGGTTAAGAAGAGTAAAGAGATTCTGCCAGAATGTAAGTGAACACTCTTCCTCCTTCATCAAGCATATCTTGTTAGTATTAAAAGAAAAATATTAGCTGAACTAAACAGTGTCCTCATTGACATGGTCAACTTATGTTCTGATTCAAATTCCTTATCTCATCATGGACCAACTCATAGATTGGCACTGATCCGTGGACCACATTGTGTAGTTCTGCTCTATTGTGTGGTAAGGAAGAAAAATGGCTCTCCCTCCTCTGATCCTCAACACTTTAAAAAGTATCTGAACAGTAATGCTGATGCCTCAGTGCTTGAAGAGTTTTCAGGGAAGGAGCCCATTTATGTTTATTCAAAAGAGAAGACTCACACTTGAGTCCATTGAGAAGTGGGGCTTGGACAATGTCTAATCCCATGCTTTCTTCACAATTAGCCCACTCCACCAACCACTAAGGCCTCTTTCTTGGATCAAGTTCATGATGCCAGATGCTTTTCTCTTGGTTGTGATAAGGTCTTTTTTCCTCATTCCTCATGTAAATGGGCCTTTGGCAAGTCTGTCCCTCCAGATCACCAGATATGTCTTAATCCTACTTAGACTCAAGTTCATATTTAAACTGGGACTCAAGCCAGATGCATTTTCAATGTCCTTATTCATTAGTTCACCATTTATTGAACAGTATGTGCCAGGAAGCACATGAAGTACAGAGGTAGATAGGGCATAGCATTTACCATAAAGAACCTGGAGAATAGTTGGGGATAAGAATGTATAAAAATGCATATAATGTTACATTAACTCTAACTGTAATAAGACAAATATAAAAGATGGTAGGAGGCAGATGTGATATATGATTAAAAGAATAGAAAAATATTTTATTAAGAAGCTACAGTTGAACAAAGCTTTGCAGAATGTTTGTGATTTATAATAAGGCAGAAGGGTTAATGCAGAAACAGCATTAAGAGGACTGATAAACTATTGGATGTTTTCATTTGTGTTATCATTTTATTTGTACCCACTCTGTGCAATGTGGAACTTGACCTCATTGTTGATAATTTTTCGTCCTCTGGTGTTTACTGACTACATAAAATAAAAACAGCCAGTGGTTCAAGGACAATGCTGTATCCACTACTTTTTTTCAGTCATAATCTTAGCTTACACCATATAAACATCAAAAAAAAACCCCGTGATTTATTTCTGGTGTTTTTTCAGACTAGTGCTTTGAAGATGTGAATAAAAGGACAATGATAGATCTAAATGGTTTGAAAGTTAATTTTATAGCAGCTACATTTGTGCAAGATGGTGATTATTATCTTGAAAGGCCTTACTATTATTTAAAAGCATTTCTCTTTAAGTCAGAGAAAACTTTTATACTATCAGTAATTTTCCTGCATTCTCTCCATATTAAACTTAATTGCTTCCTGTGCTCCCTGTTAGATTGATTTGGATCTCATTAATGCACTGTCTAAAAGCTTTAGTTTATAAAAATGAATAATTTGATGAAGAATTACAATTAGGACTTGTTTCTTTAATAGCAATTTTAGTCAATTTAATGCAAATCAGTATGGTATATTTGGTTTCATTTTGAGACTACTGCTTCCTATTATATTCCATTTCAGCTAAATTTCTTGTTGATCCTTAAGAAATAAACATTAGTAATAGCTCACAAAGAAACTACCTCCCATTTCTTGTAGTGTCGTAACATCTCAAAATGTTTACGTGAATAGACAGAGGAAAAGCAACTCTTCTCACTTTACATAATAAAAAGATAAGGGCTTCCTAGTGGGTGGCTGAGAGATTCTGTGTCTTGAATACCAGGAAATATTTTGGGGAATATTTTGTTCTAGGCTTGCCTCTTAAAATAATTCTATTCTCCTTAATGAAAGTAAACAAATAAATATCCTTCATGGTCAGCACGAGGAAGAAAAATTAGTGTAGGAAGCACCTGGACTGCATGACTCTGCTCTGTCCCCAAGATTCCGTTTTCCCTTGGGGTCTCATTAATTGCCACTACAGTCATCCTCAGAGAGAAGGATACTTCCCCTTAACAGTGCCCTACACATCCTGCTCCACCTGCCCTGCTGAGGCTGTCTGGAACACTTAAATAAGTGTTGGAGAATAACAAAAGGAAAAACAATGTGGAGAATATTGACTATACATAATGTGGCTTGTAAGGCATCACTTACTATCTGTGTTCCCAGGCCACACGTGTGCTTGTATGACCTCAATAAAAAGTGGAGGGTCTTATCTAAATTCCTCTCTTCCTAGTAGAATGATATATTAGGACATTTTTGCATCACTATGAAGAAAAGAGATTTAATTGGCTTATGGTTCAGCAGGTTGTTTAGGAAGCATGGCACCAGCATCTGTTCTGCTTCTGGTGAGGGTCTCAAGGAGCTTTTTTGACTTATGGCAGAAGGTGAAGCAGGAGCAGGCACTTCATGGTAAGAGAGGGAGCAAGAGGGAAAAAAGAGAGGTGCCATGCACTTTTAAACAAGCAGATCTTGTGTGAGCTGAGTGAGAACTAACTTATCACTAAGGGGGCAATGCTAAACATTCATAAGAGATCCGCCGCCATGACCAAATCACCTCTCACCAGGCCCCACCTCCAACACTGGAAATCACATTTCGACATGAGGTTTGGAGGTGACAAACACTCAAACCATATAAAATGGTGAAAATATAAAAAGATGCTATCTTTCACTGATCATCAGATGCCTTATGGTCTAAGCTGAGAGAATGAGTTTAGCCCCTTTTTCCCATCTACCAGCACAATGGTCCTTAAACTTTAGTGCCCACAAGAATCACTGTGGGATTAGTAAAAATGATAATCTGCAGACCCTACTTCCAGAAAGTTTGACTCAGTAGGACACAGGTATGCTATAATTTTCCAGATATTTCTGGTTATTGTCTCTGCGAATGACCTTTAAGTAAAGTCAAACTTCATCCACAGTCTCAGCATAACCTTGCAGTTTCCATAGCTTGATCCAAGCATAATGATCCTTTCAGAATATAGGCATATCTCATAGATACTGTGAATTCTCTGCTAGACCACCACAATAAAACAAATATGGTAATAAAGTGTGTCACAAAAATATTTTTGGTTTTTCAGTGCATATAAAATTTATACAATGCTATAGTCTATTAGATGTGCAATAGCATTATATCTTTAAAAAACAATATATATACCTTAATTTATAGACACTTTATTGCTGAGAAATGCTAAGGACCAATTAGCATTGGAGCAAGTGGAGCAAGATGGCAGAATAGAAAGTTCCCTCAATTATCCCCCAACCCCCACGCAAGGAGAACAGGTTAACAACTATCTCTACAGAAAAAACACCTTCCTAAGAACTAAAAATCAGGTGAGCACTCACAGTGCCTGGCTTTAACTTCACATTGCTGAAAGAGGCACTGAAGAGACAGAAAAAAACAGTCTTGAATCACCAAAGCTGCCACTGCCCCCTCGGCCCCCCCACACCACCTCCCGCCAACCTCCAGCAGCAGTGTGGTGCAGAGAGCATCTCTGGGCACTGGGGGAGAAAGAACAGAGCAATTGTGAGACATCGAACTCTGTGCTGTTCTGTTCTGTTAGAGCAGAAAGGAAACCCAGAGCAAACTCAGCTAACACCACCCACAGAGGGAGCATTTAAAACCAGCCCTAGCTAGAGTGGCGTCAATGATCCCAGTGGTCCGAACTTGAGCACCCACAAACCTTTCCACTGAGGGCCAAAATGCTCTTGGTCTCTAAGTAAACTTGAAAGGCAATCTAGGCCATAAGGACAGCAAGCCCTAGGGCTGAACTAGGCCCAGAGACAGTTGCAGGGAGCAGAGGCGGGGACACTGCATACTGAGACACCACTTGGGACAGCAAGAGAATGCTGGCATCTTCTCTCCCCTAAGCTGCACAGTTCATGGCTCCAAAAGAGACTCTCCTTCCCTGCCCTTGAGGAGAGGAAAAGCAAGAGTGAAGAGGACTTTGTCTTGCATCCTGGATACCAGCTCAGCTACAGCAGGATAGGGCATCAGTCAGAGTCAAGAGGCCCCCATTCCTGGCTCTAGCTCCCAGACAACATTTCTAGACATACTCTGGGCCAGTAACCAGGGAGTGGTTATAACAGGTTTTGGTCAAAACCCAGCGCTGTGCTGGTTTCAGGTCTGACCCAGGACAGACACTGTGGTGGTGGCTATGGGGATACTTGTGTCACTGCACCCACAATTTTAGGTGGCTCAGAACAGAGATAGAGACTCTATGTTTGGGAGAAAGTAAGGGAAGAGAAGAAGAGTCTTCCCCTGATAATCCAGAGAATTCTCCCAGATCTTATCCAAGACTATCAAGGTAGTACCTCTATGGGCCTGCAAGAACCACAGCATTCCTGAACTTGGGATTCCCCCTAAAACAGAAGCAGCTTAGATCACAGCACCAAAGTCATTCCAAATATCTGAAAAGCTTCCCCAAGAAGAACAGCTTCAAATAAGCCAAGACAGTTAAGAAGTGTCTAACTATTCAATGCCCAGACTCTGAAGAATGCCTACTAACATCAACACCATCCAGGAAAACATGACCTCACCAAATGAACTATGTACAACACCAGGGACCAACGCTGGAGAAACAGAAATATGTAACCTTTCAGACAGAAAATTCAAAATAGCTGAGTTGAGGAAACTCAAAGAAATTCAAGATACTACAGAAAAAAATTCAGAATTCTATCAGATAAACTTAACTAAAATATTAAAATTAAAGAAACAATCAGAAATTCTGGAGCTGAAAAATGCAGTCGGCACACTAAAGAATGCACTAGAGTCCTTTAATAGCAGAATGGATCAAGCAGAAGAAAAAATTGAGTGAGCTTGAAGACAGGTTATTTGAAAATACACAGAGGAGACAAAAGAAAAAAGAATAAAAAACTGTAAGCACACCTACAGGATCTAGAAAATAGCCTCAAATTGACATATAAGAGTTATTGGCCTTAAACAGAAGGTAGAAAAAGAAATAGGGCTAGAAAATTTATTCAAAGTGATAACAGAGAACTGTCCAAACCTAGAGAAAGATATCAATATCTAAGCACAAGATGGTTCTAGAATACCAAACATATTTAATCCAAAGACTACCTCAAGATATTTAATAATCAAACTCCCAAAAGTCCAGGATAAAGACAGGATTCTAAAATCGCAAGAGATAAGAAACAAATAACATAAAATGGAGCCCCAGTACATCTGGCAGCAGATCCTTCAATGGAAACCTTTCAGGCCAAGAGAGAGTGGTATGACATATTTAAAGTGCTGAAGGAAAAAAAAGTTTTATTCTAGAATAGTATATCCAGTGAAAATAACCTTCAAACATGAAGAAAAAATAAAGATTTTCCCAGACAAACAAAAGCTGAGGGATTTCAGCAATACCAGACCCATTCTACAAGAAATGCTAAAGAGAGTACTTTAATCAGAAAGAAAAAACATTAATGAGCAATAAATAATTACCTGAAGTTACACAACGTACTGGTAATAGGAAATATACAGAAAAACTCAGAATATTATAACACCATAACTGTGGCATGCAAACTACTCTTATCCTAAGTAAAAAGACTAAACAATAAACCAATCAAAAATAATAAAACAATCAAAAATAATAACAATTTTTCAAGACCTAGTGAGTGCAATAAGATATAAAAAGAAACAACAAAAAGTTAAAAAGTGGGGGGATTAAGTTAAGGTCAGTTTTTATTAGTTTTCTTTTTGCTTGTTTGTTGGTTTCTTCATGCAAATATTGTTAAATTGTTATCAGGTTAAACTAATGGGTTATAAGATAGCATTTGCAAACCTCATGGTAACCTCAAACCAAAAAACATACAATGGATACACAAAAAAATAAAAAGCAAGAAACCAAATCTTATGACCAGAGAAAATCATCTTCACTAGAGGAAGACATGAAGGAAAGAAAGGAGGAAGAAATGACCACAAAACAATCAGAAAACAAATAACAAAATGATAGGACCAAGTCCTTACATATAAAAAAAAAAACATTGAATGTAATGGACTAAACTCTCCCATCAAAAGACATAGACAGGCTGAATGGCTGAAGAAATAAGGCCCATTGATCTGTTTCCTACAGACAACACATTTCACCTGTAAAGACACACATAAATCAAAAATAAGGGGGTGAAAAAAATATTCCATGCCAGTGGAAACCAAGAAAGAGCAAGAGTTGCTATGTTCATGTCAGACAAAATAGATTTCAGGACAAAAACTATAAGAAGAGACAAAAAAAAGTCACAATATAATGATAAAGGGGTCAATTCAGCAAATGGATATAACAATTTTGAATATATATGCACCCAACAAGGGAGTACACAGATATATAAAAGTAATATTATTAAAGCTAAGAGAGAGATAGTTCCCAATATAATAATAGCTGGAAGCCTGGCATGGTGGCTCATGCCTATAATCCTAGCACTTTGGGAAGCCAAGGAGGACAGATCACCTGAGGTCAGAAGTTCAAGAGCAGCCTGGCCAACATGGCAAAACCCTGTCTATACTAAAAATACAAAAATTAGCTGGGCATGGTGGCACATACCTGTAGTCCCAGCTACTCAGGAGGCTGAGGCACCAGTATAACTTGAACCCAGGAGGCGGAGGTTGCAGTGAGCCTCCCAAAATCACACCATGGCACTCTGGCCTGAGTGGCAGAGTAAGACCCTATCTCAAAATAATTAATAATAATAATAATAATAGCTGGAGACTTCACCCCACTTTCAGCATTGGACAGATGTTCCAGAAAGAAAATCAACAAAGAAACATCAGACTCAACCTGCACTATAGACCAATGAATCTAATAGATATTTACAGACCATTTCATTTAAGAGCTGCAGAATACACATTCTTTTCCTCAGCGTATAAATCATTCTCAAGGATAGACCACAAGTTAGGTCACAAAGCAATTCTTAAAATATTCAAATAAATTGAAATAATACCACACAACTTTTCTGACCAATATTGAATAAAACTAAAGACTAATAACAAAAGGAATCTTGGAAACTATACGAATACATGGAAATTAAACAATATGCTCCTGAATGACCAGTGGGTCAATGAAGAAATTAAGAAGGAAATTGAAAGATTTATTGAAACAAATGATAATGGAAATACAACATACCAAAACCTATGAGATACAGGAAAAGCAGTACTCAGAAGAAAGTTTATAGCTATAAGTGCCTACAACACTTGAATTAAACAATCTAATAGTGCATCTTAAGAACTAGAAAGCAAGAGCAAACAAAACCCAATACTGGTAGAAGAAACGAATAAAGTTCAGAGCAGAAATAAATAAAATTGAAATAAAAAATATAATATGAAAGATTAATGAAACAAAAAGATTTTTTTGAAAAGTTAAACAAAATTGACAAACCTTTATCCACACTAAGAAATAAATGGAGGATTTAAACAAATGAAATTTAAAAAAAGACATTACAACTGATACTGCAGAAATTCAAAGGATCATTAGAGACTACTATGAGCAACTGTATGCCAACGACTTGGAAAATCTAGAAGAAATGGATAAATTCCTAGATACATACAACCTACCAAGATTGAACCAAGAAGAAATCCAAAATCAGAACAGACCAATAACAAGTAACAAGATTGAAGTGGTAATCAAAAGTCTTCCCATAAAGAAAAGCCCAGGACCTGATGGCTTCCCTGCTGAATTCTACCAAATATTTAAAGAACTAATACCAATCCTACTCAAACCATTCTGAAAAATAGAGAAGGAGGAAATACTTTTAAACCCATTCTATGAGACCAGTATTATCCTGATACCAAAACCAGACAAAGATGCATAAAAAAAAATTTAAAAAAAGAAACCTACAAGCCAGTATTTCTGATGAATATTGATGTAAAAATCCTCAACAAAATACCAGCAACTAAATTCAACAATACATTACAGTGGTCATCCATCATGACCAAGTGGGATTTATCCCTGGGATGCAAGGATAGTTGAATATACACAAATCAATCAACACGACACATCATATCAACCGAATGAAGGATAAAAATTATACGATCATTTCAACTAATGCTGCAAAAGCATCTGATAAAATTCAACATCACTTCTTGATAAAAAAAAAAAATCCCTCAAAAACCTGGGTATAGAAGGAACATACTTCAACATAATAAAAGCCATGTATGACAGACACACAGCTAGTATGACCCACAACATACTGAATAGGGAAAACTGAAAGCCTTTCCTCTAAGATCTGGAACATGACAAGGATGCACACTGTCTCCATTGTTATTCAACATAGTACCGGAAGTCCTCACTGGAACAGTCAGACAAGAGAAAGATATAAAAGTCATCCAAATTGGAAAGGACACATAGTAAATAAATGTCTTTTCTCTTAGTTTAGTTAGTATCATTTAACAAATTGTTATGTGCTCTTTTCTTTATAAGCTTTTGTCCTTCCTGTGCTTTTAATATGATAAATATTATTTAGTAATTAGGAAATCTTAACAGAGATTCCTAACGTACCTACTTATCTCATTACCACTGAATGTCTTGCTTGCTGAAAGAATTCAGCTCAATGTTTCTCTACACACAAATGCAGGTCTCTTGAATTTTACTCCTACTAAACTGAAGAGGTCTATTTATCTAACTGCAATCCATTGAACACCAACAATTAAAGGTGCAATGAAAGACAAAAGAGCATTCAGTCTCAAGCCCTACCTGGAAGATCTTAAAATCTAATGAGAGAGAAAAAGCTGATACATAACTAATTAACAAACAAACTGTTAATAAATGCTATGGAAAAAGTGCAGGTAAAATGTTAGAAGAAATTAAATCTGCCATGATTTTCATTAGATAGGTTTGCCTAAAGACCCAAAGAAATGCCTTAAAAAAAAAAAGGCAATTTCAATAGTTCTATTTCATCTGTTCTTTGTGAGCAGAAAATCCCTTTAACATTAGTGTTAGTTGATTCACATTTTATTCATAAATCTTTACTATTTAATTATAATACATAAGTATATAATTAAATGTTCATGCCCAAATCCTAGAATCCAAACAAGTTTCTTTTTTTGAAATTGTAAGACCTTAATTTTATACTCACCTGTCCACCTACCAAGCTTCCTAATATAACAATTTGGATTTAAGCAACAACTTGTATTCAAGCGTAGATATGATCTTGATAATTTCAGTATGGTACTAAGTACTCTTTTATAGTATGTGCCTGAAACCCATATTGTTCCTATTATTTGTTATCTGATCCCTTAATATTAGATGATGCCATCTGAAAACCTTCTTTTATTCCTAAATTTGCAACATAGTTTGTAGCATTTAGAGGCAAATAATTTCCTTGTGTAGCTTTGCTTTTCCATCACAATTTTAAGGTTTCAACCTTCATGGTATGTTTGGAGGATACATTGTATGAAACAAATTATTTTCCTAAGTATCTAGGGCATTTTGTAGAGTTAAACAGATTTTTAAGGGATGGAATTATTGGAGGGATAAGTATGACACAAAACCCACTAAAATACGCCTTTTACCCCTCAAATTGAAAATAAAGGATTTAAATAAATGTGGAGAGGTAAGCATAACATCACCAGGTAGCACCAATGCCAATTGGATATAAAAATGATTTCAAGCAATTGTCAATCAAGCAATCATCAAGCCTAATTAATATTAGAACTGACATTATTTTTCCAGTTTAATAACACGGAGTTCAGTTACATTACCTGCTACAATCAAGGAGAAACCACAGAATATTTAATATTTACTGGAAAAGATTGTGAAATATTTATTTATTGGCCTGACTTTTATCGAACTATGTAATAATTACCTGAATTTAAACAGTATATTTACAGTAACTAGACGTGGACTCAAGTTTTAGGGTCCCAAAGTTTCTATAATATGAGGGATCCCTTTAGAGTAAATAACACAAAATTATTAATATAAAATTGTGTACAGAGTCTTGAAATATTTCAAAATGAGTGAGAGGACCTGAAGCATAAGCATCCTCAGCTTCATTGCAATACCCTGTGACCAAGATATACAATGTTTACTGCAATATGTTTGGTTTTAGACCATACAGAGGTTGGCTAAGTCTTCCTAGACAACTTAACCTTTTAAGATTATAAGATACTCTGTCTACTGGTTGGATAGGCTAGGCTAGTTCAATTTAGGATATGCAGCTGTCTTCAATCTTCTTTCAAGCAATAACAGCTTAAAGCTCTGTCTCTGCAGTCAGATTTCTGGGATTTGAATCCTTACTCTACCCTTCTTGTGCGACCATGAGCAAATTACCTAACTGCTGCTCAGGCTGCTTGCTCATCTGTAAAATAACAAGAAGAATGCCAATTCATAGGATTTTTGGATAATTAAACCATGATGTACAAAATGGTGGATAGAAGGCAGGGCTAAATTTCAGCTCCCACTTGGATGGACAGAGCCGTGTGTGGAGACTCACATTGTGAAATTTTGCTCCAGAACTACTGCAGGAATACACCAGGAAAGCCAAGAGAATCCATGGACCCTCTGAATGAAGTGGATTCCTCCTGCAGGACCCAGAAGACAGCCCAAATTGTATGAGTGCCCACATTTTGAAAGTGGGAAAGGGGGATCATCTGCCCCCAAACACACACCCTCACTGGGGAACCTGAAGATGTAGATCACAGGACGGTTTAACCTTACCTGGAGCTGAGTCATATTAGACAGCCGAGTGAAATACAGCGGTAGAGGAAGCAGTGGGAAAAATCCTGTGGGCTCTCTAGGTCCCCAGGAAAGCCATTTCTGACTTGTCTCACAGGGGTGTTTGGGGTGGGCTGCCAGAGGTACTGGGAAGAGACCACAGAAAAAAGGAAACCTCCAGCTGAACTTTGTAACAATTCCAACCGAATGTGAAGTCTCCTGGCCAGAACTTGCAGGAGGGCATGAATCTAGTGTGCAGGCTCAACAGGCAGGGGGGTGCGAAAGCCTTGCTTGCTTTCTCAGCTGGGAGGCTTATAGCCTTGGGCAAGTTGACAGCCATGCTCACCCCCTGCCTGGAAACAAACTTGGTGATGTTGGTGGGGGCATGGTGGGAGTGAGACCGGCCTTTTGGGTTGCATGGGAGCTGGGTGAGGCCTGTAACTGCCAACTTTCCCCAACTCCCCTGAAAACCTGCATGACACAGCAGAGGCAGCCGTAATCCTCCTGGGAATATAACTCCATTGACCTGGGAACCACATCTCAAGCCCAGCCTAAGGAGGGTCTGAGCTCAGAGACACCTAATCCTGTCCCCACCTGATGGTCCTTCCCTACCCAACCTGGTAGCTGAAGACAAAGGGCATATTCTCTTGAGAGTTCTAGGGCCCCACTCACAGCCTGATCCTCCCTACACTACCACAGCTGATGCTCTCTTGGAAGCACCACCTCCTGGCAGGAGGCCAGCCAGCACAAAACTAGTGCACTAAACAACTACAACTAAGGACCCTCACAGAGTCCATTTCACTTCCCTACCACCTCCATCAGAGTACATGGTATCCATGGCTCTGATACATGGCTCGTGATACATGGTATCCATGGCTGAGAGGCCTGAAGATGGTTCACATCACAGGACTCTGTACAGACAACCTCCAGTACCAGCCTGGAGTCTGGCAGCCCTGCTGGGTGGCTAGATTTAGAAGAGAAATAACATCACCTCAGTTCTGCTCTCAGGAAGCCACATCCCTAAAAAAGGGGGGATAGTACTACATCAAGGGAACCCCCTGTGGGACAAAAGAATCTGAACAGCAGCCTTGAACCCCAGATCTTCCCTCTGACATAGCCTACCCAAATGAGAGAAAAACAGAAAAATAATTCTGGTAATATGACAAAAAAGGGTTCTTTAGCAGCCCCCCCAAAATCACACTAGCTTACCAGCAAAGGATCCAAACCAAGAGGAAATCCCTGATTTACCTGAAAAAGAATTCAGAAGGTCAATTATTAAGCTAATCAAGGAGGCACCAGAGAAAAGTAAAGTCCAATTTAAGGAAATTAAAAAAAAAAGATACAAAATATGAGGGGAGAAATCTTCAGCGAAATAGATAGCATAAATAAAAAATAATCACAACTACAGGAAATAAAGGACACAGTCAGAGAAATGAAAATGTACTGGAAAATCTCAGCAATAGCATCAAACAAGCAGAAGAAAGAATTTCAGAGTTCAAATACAAGGTTTTCAAATTAACCCAATCCAACAAAGACAAAGAAAAGAGAATTTAAAAAAATGAACAAAGCCTCCAAGAAATTTGGGAGTATGTTAAATGACCTAACCTAAGAATAATTGGCATT
The DNA here is from genome assembly GCF_028885655.2 of Pongo abelii. Taxonomy (NCBI): domain Eukaryota; kingdom Metazoa; phylum Chordata; class Mammalia; order Primates; family Hominidae; genus Pongo; species Pongo abelii. The sequence goes on from NC_085928.1 coordinate 186,547,199, forward strand.
CCTGAGGAAAAAGAGAAATCTAAAAGTCTGGGAAACATATTTGGGGGAATAATCGAGGAATACTTCCCAGGCCTTGCTAGAGACCTAGACATCCAAATACAAGAAGCTCAAAAAAAAAACCTGGGAAATTTATCACAAAAAAATATTCACCTAGGCACATTGTCATCAGGATACCTGAAGTCAAGATGAAGGAAAGAATCTTAAGAACTTTGAGGCAAAAGCACCAGGTAACCTATAAAGGAAAAACTATCAGATTAACAGCAGATTTCTTAGCAGAAATCCTACAGACTAGAAGAGATTGGGGTCCTGTCTTTAGCCTTCTTAAATAAAACAATTATGAGCCAAGAATTTTCTGTCCTAAGCTTCATAAATGAAGGAAAGATACAGTATTTTTCAGATAAATGCTGAGAGAATTCACTACTAACCTGCTGGCACTACAAGAACTGCTACAAGGAGTTCTAAATCTTGAAACAAATTCTGGAAACACATCAAAACAGAATCTCTTTAAAGCATAAATCTCATAGGACCTTTAAAACAAAAATACCAAAAAAATAGGTATACAGGTAACAACATTATGAATGTACCTCACATCTCAATACTAACATTGAATGTAAATGGCCTAAATGCTCCACTTAAAAGATGTAGAATTGCAGAATGGATAAGAATTCACCAACTAACTATCTGATGCTTTCAAGAGACTCACCCAACACATAAGGACTCACATAAAGTTAAGTTAAAGGGGTGGAAAAAGACATTCCATACAAATGGCCACCAAAAGCAAGCAGGAGTAGCTATTCTTATATCAGAAAAAAACAAACTTTAAAGCAACAGCACTTAAAAAAGAAAAAAAGAGACATTATATAATGATAAAATATCACAATCCTAAAATATATGCACCTAACACTGGAGCTTCCAAATTTATAAAACAATTACTACTAGACCTAAGAAATGAGATATACAGCAACACAAAAATAGTGGGCTCTTCAACACTCCACTGACAGCACTAGACAGGTTAAGACAGAAAGTCAACAAAGAAACAATGGATTTAAACTATACCATACAATAAATGAACTTAACAGATATTTATAGAACATTCTACTCAACAACTGCAGAAAATACATTCTATTCATCAACACATGGAACTTTCTCCAAGATAGACCATATAATAGGCCACAAAAAAGTCACAATAAATTTAAGAAACTTTACATTATATCTAGTACTGTTTCAGATGACAATCAAAATGGAAATTTAAAAATTCTTTGAACTGAACAATATAGTGGCCCAACCTATCAAAACCTCTGGGACACAGCTGAGACAGTGCTAAGAGGAAATTTCATAGCCTTAAGAGTCTACATCAGAAAGTCTGAAAGAGCACAAATAGACAATCTAATGTCACACCACAAGGAACTAGAGAAACAAGAACAAACCAAACCCAAATCCAGCAGAAGAAAGGATATAACCAAGATCAGAGCAGAACTAAATTAAATTGAAACAAACAAACAAAAACCCACAAAAGATAAATGAAACAAAAAGCTGGTTATTTGAAAAGATACATACAATTGATAGACCATTAGCAAGATTAACCAAGAAAAGGAGAGTATCCAAATAAGCTCAATTAGAAACAAAATGGGCGATATTACAACCGACACCACAGAAATAAAAAAGATCATTCAAAGCTAGTGTGAACACCTTTACATGCATAAACTAGAAAACCTAGAGGAGATGAAAACATTCCTGGAAACATATAACCCTCTCAACTTAAATCAGGAAATATTAAAAACCTGAACCAACCAATAACATGCAGAGAGATTGAAATGGTAATAAAACAATTACCAACAAAAAAAATTTCAGAACCAGACAGATTCACAGTTGAATTCTATCAGACATTCAAAGAAGAATTGGTACCAATTCTATGGACACTATTTCACAAGATAGAGAAAGAGGGAATCCTCCCTAAATTATTCTATGAAGCCTGTATAACCCTAATGCCAAAATGAGAAAAAAACATAATAACAAAAGAAAACTACAGACCAATGTCCCTGATGAACATATACGCAAAAATCCTTAACAAAATACTAGCTAATTGAATCCAACAGCATATCAAAAAATAATCCAACATAATCAAATGGGTTTTATACCAGAGATGCAGAGATGGTTTAACATACACAAGTCACTAAATGTGATATGCCACATAAACAGAATTAAAAACAAAAATTATATGATCATCTCAATAGATGAAGAATAAGCATTTGACAAAATCCAGTATCCCTTTATGATTAATGCCCTCAGCAAAATCGGCACAGAAGGGACATACCTTAAGATAACAGAAACCACCTATGGTAACCCCACAGCCCACATAATACTGAACAGGGAAAAGTTAAAAGCATTCACTCTGGGAACTGGAGCAAGACAAGGATGCCCACTCTTACCACTTCTATTCAACATAGTACTGGAAGCCTTAGCCATAGCAACCAGACAAGAGAAAGAAATAAAGCCCATCTAAATTGATAAAGAGGAAGTCAAACTGTCACTGTTTGCTGATGATATTATTGTATACCTACAAACCCCTAAAGATTCCTCCAAAAACTTCTGGAACTGATAAATGAATTCAGCAAAGTTTCAGGATACAAAATTAATGTATACAAATTAGTAGCTCTGCTATACACCAACAATGACCAAGCAGAGAATCAAATCAAGAACCCGAACCCTTTTATGATAGCTGCAAAAAAAAAAAAAAAAAAAAGGAAAAACTTAGGAATATACTTAACCAAGGAGGTGAATGACCTCTACAAGTAAAACTACAAAACACTGCTGAAAGAAATCATGGATGACACAAATGGAAACACATCCTATGCCCATGGATGGGTAGACTCAGTATTGTGAAAATGACATTACGCCAAAAGCAATCTACAAACTCAATGCAATTCCCATCAAAATACCACCAGCATTCTTCACAGAACTAGAAAAAACAATCCTAAAATTCATATGGAACCAAAAAAGAGCCTGCATACCTAAAGCAAAAGTTAGCAAAAAGAATAAATCTGGAGGCATCACATTACTTGAGTTCAAACCATACTATAAGGACATAGTTACTAAAACAGCATGGTACTTGTATAAAAATAAGCACATAGACCAATGGAACAGCATAGAGAACCCAGAAATAAACCCAAATACTTACAGCCAACTGATCTTCCATAAAGCAAACAAAAACATAAAGTTGGAATGACACCCTATTCAACAAATGGTGCTGGGATAATTGACAAGCCACATGTAGGAGAATAAAATTGGATCCTCCTCTCTCATCTTTTACAAAAATCAACGCAAGATAGATGAAGGACTTAAATCTAAGACCTGAAACTATAAAAATTCTAGAAGATAACATTGGCTTAGGCAAAGATTTCATGACCAATAACCCAAAAGCAAATGTAATAAAAGACAAATAGGTGGGACTTAATTAAACTAAAGAGCTTTTTCACGACAAAAGGAACAGTAGCAGAGTAAACAGACAACTTACAGAGTAAGAGAAAATCTTCACATTCTATACATCTAACAAAAGACTAATATCCAGAATCTACAAGGAATGCAAACAAATTAGCAAGAAATAAACAATTCTACCAAAAAGTATGCTAAGGACATGAATAGACAATTTTCAGAAGAAGACATACAAATCGTCAACAAACATATGAAAAAATGCTCAATATCACTAATTATCAGGGAAATGCAAATTAAAACCACTATGCAATATGACCTTACTCCCGCAAGAATGGTCATAATCAAAAAATAAAAAATAATAGATGTTGGAGTGGATGCAGTGAAAAGGGAACACTTCTACACTGCTGGTGGGACTGTAAACTAGTACAACCACTATGGAAAATGGTGTGGACATCCCTTAAAGAGCTAAAAGTAGAACTACCATTTGATCCAGTAATCCCACTACTGGGTGTCTACCCAGAGAAAAAGAAGTCATTATACAAAAAAGATATTTGCACATGCATGTTTACAGCAGCACAATTCAAAATTGCAAAATTGTGGAATCAACCCAAATGCCCATCAATCAACGAGTGGATAAAGAAACTGTGATATATATACATATGTGATAGAATACTACTCAGCCATAAAAAGGAATGAATTAATGGCATTCACAGCAATGTGGATGGAATTGGAGGCTAGTGTTCTAAGTGAAGTAACTCAAGAATGGAAAACCAAACATCATATATTGTCACTCATAAGTGGGAGCAGAGCTATGAGGGTGTGAAGGCATAATAATGACACAATGGACTTTGGGGACTCGAGGGGAAAGGGTGAGAAGGGGTCGAGCCATAAAAGACTATGTATATTTCTCTGGTGATGGGTGTACCAACATCTCACAAATCACCACTAAATAACTTATTTATGTAACCAAATGCCACCTGCTCCCCAAAAACTAATGGAAATATTTTTTTTAAAAAAAGCATGATGCAAAGCATGTGAAACATTCAACACAGTGACTTAACACTTACCAAATAGGCATTAATAGTCACTAAAAAATAAGAGCATTTGTGGACTTCAAGTATGTGATTATTCCTGTTTATTATGCGTGGTAATTTCTACAGAGGCTTCCTTTCCGGATGACACTGGTAGTATAATATCATTGATATTCTATGCAGGGTTTGTTCTGTTGGCAGATACCAAGCTTAAGCTTCAGAATAAGAGATGCATCAAAGTATGAAATTATTTTATCATTTCATTCTATCTGAAAACAATTTTACAAAATTGTGCTATATATGTCACAGAAGTCTTAGATTTTTATTGTTCTTGAAATTAATAAATATCAAATTTGATCTTTTGATCTCTAGATACTTCGATTTGTGAAAGTAAACCAAAAAATTATATCCTTGCATTTTAATCTAGCTCACCTAAGTGGCCTTACTTTTAATCTAGCTGACCTAAGTATCAAAACACTTGATATATATATATGGACTAGAATTTCCCAAGTGGATTGATTTCTTCAAGGCAATTAAAGCAGTATAGAATAGAAGAAAGTTATTGAATGAATTGCTTTGGCTTCTTGATCAAAGATAGATAACTTTTTTTCCAGTTTGGATTCTAGAGAGTAAGGAAGAAAGTCTTGCAATAAAAAAGGCTTTCTTGACTTTTTATATTGGAAAAGAAATAATTGATTCTAATCTCACCTTTAACATTTCCTTCTAAGTATTTTCTTCAGAGGCCATTGGATTTTGGCGAGCTTTGTTTTCACTTGATTAGGGCAACTAAGTTTGAAGCCCTTTTGCCTTCACAAATTCAAATATATTAATTCACATTTCACTTAATTTGTCCATTTGTCCATTTGTTTCTGAGAAACTGATGAACAGGAAGCATGTGCAGAAAGTCTGAATGTGTGTGTATATATGAGGGGCCATGGGATACTGTTGGCTACAAACAAAAATGAATCATATTTATTTTCTTATATGAGAAGAAGTTTGGATATGGAGGGTCACTAGTGTTGATTTAACTGATTAAGAATGTCATAAAAGATTCAGGTTCTATTCTGCTGTCCTTCATACATTGTAGCCCTATGTGCTGGCTACATTTGTCCTTTTCATCAGAAAAAGCAAAAGCCCTTCCAGAATCTTCTCTAGCAAATGCTTGCTTAAGCACATTGGCTAGAAATGTGTTTTTCCCCCCATAGCTGGGAGGCAGAGGAACTGAGAACCTGTCGTAAAACCCCTAATGGAAGCAAACAGAGAAGAAGGGAATACAAACATATATTTGCTACCAAAGCAAACATAAAGAATACTTTACAATCATTATGCAAAAATTATGTTCCAAAGCATCTTGACATCTACCATATTAATTAACAGAAATACACATTTCCTTACTGAATGATAATTGAGGTTCTTCTATATTTCAGGCTAATTATTCAAAAACTTAATAGTTCATTCATTCTTTAAACATGTTTGAATGACAGCTGGTGGCCAGACACTATACTACTAAACACTATGGATAAATAAATAAACTGTTCATAGTTTTCTTTCTCAGGAAGGAGAAAAACCATAAAACAAAATTAGTTATAGTATGTGGTAGGTAGAAAAATGCTCCTACCCAAAAATGTTCACATCTTAATCTTGCGAACCTGGTATGTTTCACAGCAAAAGAGAATCAAGGCAGCAGATGGAATTATGGTCATTAATCAGCTGGCTTGGAGATATGGAGATTGTTATGGATCATTCAGGTGGGTCCAATCTAATAACATGAGTCCTTAAACACAGAGGAAAAGACAGAGGGGATGTCAGAGAGCCAAGACATGAGAAGGACTTGACTTCCATTGCTGTCTGCAACAATGGAGGAAAGGGGCCAAGAACCAAAGATGTGGCAGTCTCTAGATGAGAACATCCCTCAGCTTGCAGCCAGCAAGAAAACAGGAACCTTAGTCCTACAACTGCAAGGTTCTAAATTCTGCCAACAATCTGAATGCGTCTGGATGAGGATTCTTCCCCAGAGCTTCTAGAAAGGGATGGAGCCAACCAGCACCTTAATTTTAGCCCAGTGAGACTTGTTATCTATGTAACTATAAGATAAAAAGGTTATGCCATTTTAAACCCCTATGTTTGCAGTAATTTGTTAAGGTAGCAATAGAAGACTAATATAGAGTTATATGTTAATGGCCACATTAAACAAAATATATATCATAACAAAGGCTTAAGAAACATCTCAAATATTTGGGTGTCTTGGATGTTAAGAATCTTGGGTCTGTAAGTAACAAGAAACCATCAATAAATTTCAGCTGGGGATTTACACTAGAAAAATGAAAATTTACTTTCCAAAATTAACAGGATCAATTTTCATAGAAGCTCTATTTATAAGCACAAGAAATTGGAAACAAGCCAAATGTCTTTCAGCTGATGAATGGACAAACCAATTGTGGCATATCCATACAATGGAGTACAATGCAGCATCAAAAAGAAACACACCATGGACACCTGCAAAAACTTGGATTAATCTCGGAGGGATTATGGTGAGTGTCAGGAGCTAGTATATTGCCATTTATATGGCATTCTCAAAAAGACAAAACCACAGGGATGAAGAATGGGAAGAAGAATCAGTGGTTGCCAGGGTTTAGAGACAGGGGTAGGGACACATATCGCCTTAAAGCAAGAGCATGAGGGAACTACTCTGTATCCTGATGTGGTGATGTATGGGAGTCTAAATGTGAAAATTCATACAACTGTGCATCGAAAATTAAGTTCAATTTTACTAACGATAATATATACACTTAGAGTAAGAAGAGACTAGCCTAGGGAAACCAGTAAGTCTCTAGAAACTCGAAACTACTGGAGAAAAAGACCACATAGAACTATAACTGTTGTAGTGGAATGGAAAAACCTGTTCAGAAGGTTCTTTCCAAAGGCAATAGCAGAAGGATTTTAGTATGAAAGAGGAAAGAGTAAAAGAAAATGTCTTTAAAACATGGATGAAGGCTGGGTGCAATGGCTCACACCTGTAATCCCAGCACTTTGGGAGGCTGAGACAGGAAGATTGCTTGAACCCAGGAGTCCAAGAGCCACCTGGAAAACACAATGAGGCCCTGTCTCTACAAAAAATCAAAAATTAGCTGGGTTTGGTGGTATATGCCTGTAGTCCCAGCTACATGGGGGGCTGAGGCAAGAGGATTGCTTGAGCCTAAGAAGTCAAGGCTTCAGTAAGTCATGGTTACACCACTGCACTCCAGCCAGGGTGACAGAGTGAGACCCTGTTTCAAAAAAAAAAAAAGTGGATGAAGGTGAACAATGATGTTAATATATATAGGGAGCACAGGAAAATGAACAGATTTTTTACTGTTATTATTATTATAATACTTTAAGTTCTGGGTTACATGTGCAGATCTTGCAGTTTCGTTACATAGGTATACACGTGCCCTGGTGGTTTGCTGCACCCATCAATCTGTCACCTACATTAGGTATTTCTCTTAATGTTATCCCTCCCCTAACCCCCCCCACCCCCGACAGGCCCTGGTGTGTGATGTTCCCCTCCCTGTGTCCGTGTATTCTCATTGTTCAACTCCCACTTATGAGTGAGAACATGTGGTGTTTGGTTTTCTGATCTTGGGATAGTTTACTGATAATGATGGTTTCCAGCCTCATCCATGTCCCTTCAAGTGGAACAGATTATTTTGAATTCAGAATTGAACATGTTGAGTTTAGGGCACTGGTAGCATATTCTATCAACTTCCAAAAACACTGGACTGGAACTCGGGAGAGACTCAGATCCATGCTAGTGCTTCGGCAGCATGGGAATCTGGGTGGTAGCTGAAGACATAGGAGAGAAAGCAGGTAGAATTCTTTCTACATAACCCTTTCCCAAATAACAATTTCCCAAGTCCTGCAATTTCTGGAACTTAAAATGAGGAACCTGTGGTTGACATTGTTAACTTATTAAGGAGAGTGCTGTTTAGTCAGTCTCTTTACTGGTAAACATCTAGTATGGGGCATCTTCAGGAAAATGGACAAATTATTTTTGTGAATTAGTGTTCAGGATTTGTAGTGTGACAATCCATGCTTCCATAAAAAAAAAAAAAGCTATGTAATCACTGAATTAAAAGATTCTCTTGCTATTTGAGTTTTCTGGTTGAAATAAAGCAGTGCACATAGTAACTTATTTTTGCGTTTTAGCTACCGTGAAAATCTTTGTTTACCTATCTCAGGCATGCCTCAGGAACTAGTTCTTATTAAGGCTTATAGACCAATGCAAGTTTATAATTTTAAAGGGAGCCTCTTTATGGTGACTTAAATAGAAAGAATGTATTCTTTCACCAGTGAGTAGAAACACTCTCCCTGCCATATAACACTGAAGACGTAAAGGGAAAAGTCTTCTAATTGAGGCAAAGCAAAGCACAAGGCATGTATTAGTCCATTTTTATGCTGCTGATGAAGACATACCTGAGACTGGGAAGAAAAAGAGGTTTAATTGAACTTGCAGTTCCATATGGCTGGGGAGGCCTCAGAATCATGGTGGGAGGCAAAAGGCACTTCTTACATGGCAACGGCAAGAGGAAAAAGAAGAAGAAGCAAAAGCAGAAACCTCTGATAAACCCATCAGATCTTGTGAGACTTATTTGCTATCAGGTGAATAGCATGGGAAAGACTGGCCTCCATGATTAAATTACCTCCCCCTGGGTCCCTCCCACAACACGTTGGAATTCTGGGAGATACAATTCAAGTTGAGATTTGGGTGGGAACACAGCCAACCATATCATTCTGCTCCTCCCAAATTTCATTTCCTCACATTTCAAAATCAATCATGCCTTCCCAACAGTCCTCCAAAGTCTTAACTCATTTCAGCATTAACTCAAAAGTCCATAGTCCAAAGCCTCATCTGAGACAAGGCAACTCCCTTCCACCAATGAGCCTGAAAAATCAAAAGCAAGCTAGTTATTTCTTAGATACAATGGGGGTATAGGTATTGGGTAAATACAGTCATTTCAAATGGGAGAAATTTGCAAAAACAAAGGGGTTGCAGGGCCCACGCAGGGCAGTCAAATTTTAAAGCTCCAAAATTATCTCCCCTTTGACTCCAAGTCTCACATCCAGGTCACACTGATGCAAGAGATGGGTTCCCATGGGCTTGGGCAGCGCTGCCCCTGTGGCTTTGCAGGGTATAGCCTCCCTCCTGGCTGCTTCCATGGGCCATCATCATTGAGTGTCTGCAGCTTATCCAGGTGCACAGTGTAAGCTGTCAGTGGATCTACCATTCTGGGGTCTGGAGGATGGTGGCCTTCTTTTCACAGCTTCATTAGGCAGTGCCCCAGTAGGGACTCTGTGTGAGGGCTTCCAACCCCACATTTTCCTTCCACATTGGCCTAGCAAAGGTTCTCCGTGAGGGCCCTGCCCCGGCAGCAAACTTTTGCCTGGGTATCCAGATGTTTCCATACATCTTCTGAAATCCAGGCGGAGGCTCCCAAACCTCAATTCTTGACTTCTGTTCACCTGCAGAACGTCACATGGAAGCTGCCAAGGCTTGAGGCTTGCACCCTCTGAAGCCACAGCCCGAGCTCTATGTTGGTCCCTTTCAGCCATGGCTGGAGCAGCTGGGACACAGGGCACCAAGTCCCTAGGCTACATACAGCGCAAGAACCCTGGGCCTGGCCCGTGAAACCACTTTTTCCTCCTGGGCCGCTGGACCTTTGATGGGAGGGGCTGCCGTGACGGTCTCTGACATGGCCTGGAGACATTTTCCCCATGATCGTGGGGATTAACATTAGGCTCTTTGCTACTTCTGCAAATTTCTGCAGCCGGCTTGAATTTCTCCTCAAAAAAAAAAAAAAAAAAGGATTTTTCTTTTCTACTGAATCATCAGGCTGCAAATTTTCTGAACTTTTATGCTCCGTTTCTCTTCTAAAACAGAATGCTTTTAACAGCACCCAAGACACTTTGGAATGCTTTGCTGCTTAGAAATTTCTTCCATCAGATACCCTAAATCATCTCTCTCATGCTCCAAGTTCCACAAATCTCTAGGGCAGGGGCAAAATGCCTCCAGTCTATCTGCTAAACATAAGAGTCACCTTTGCTCCAGTTCTCAATAAGTTCCTCATCTCCATCCGAGACCACCTCAGCCTGGACCTTATTGTTCATATCACTAACAGCATTTTTGTCAAAGCCATTCAACAAGTCTCTAGGAGGTTCCAAACTTTCCCACATTTTCCTGTCTTCTTGTGAGCCCTCCAAACTGTTCCAACATCTTCCTGTTACCCAGTTCCAAAGTTGCTTCCAGATTTTCGGGTGTCTTTTTAGCAATGTCCCACTCCCAGTACCAATTTACTGTATTAGTCCATTTTCATGCTGCTGATAAAGACATACCTGAGACTGGGAAGAAAAGAAGTTTAGTTGGACTTACAGTTCCATATAGCTGGGGAGGCCTCAGAATCATGGTGGCGGCAAGAGAAAAATTAGGAAGAAGCAAAAGCAGAAACCCCTGATAAACCCTTCAGATCTCATGAGACTTATTCACTGTCACTAGAATAGCAAGGGAAAGACTGTCCCCCATGATTCAGTTACCTCCCCCTGGGTCCCTCTCACAACATGTGGGAATTCTGGGAGATAAAATTCAAGTTTAGATTTGGGTGGGGACACAGCCAAACCATATCAAGGCAACTTAAGATAAATTCATATCAGCCTGATAATTAAAGTTTTTATGATAGCAATATCAGTGTCATCAGAACAAATTTGAAAAATGTTTGCTACATCCTTCAGAGTGATTTTCAAATGTTATATGTTTATTTTTTATGAAGACAGCTGGAAATAGAGTTTATTAGCAAGTCTCTATGACATGGCCAAATTCACTGGCTAACTGGATTTGCAATTTTCTGTTGTCTTAGTAATTGGCTGAGAGGCAAACAATTAGACTGATAGTGTGGTAAGCTAATTTGTTCATCAAGGAGTTATAAAATCCCTGTTCAACTGTGCCTCAGTACACTTTCTGCAGTTGCCTGGCTATTAGGAATTCATGTCCAGTTTGTGACTAGAGGGAAGGATTTGGGTTTTACATTGCAATTACTATCCTGCATCAGGATGCTTCCATTGTTTACAGCAAGACAGTTCAGAAGCTGGCAATAAACCCAACCAATAAAGAAGGACAAATATTTGGGAGATGTGAAGGCCAGAAGCTTGCAACAAAAGTTCAGTGTGGGAAATAATAATTTTTAAAGACACAGCAGGCATCAATTAAAATGGAGGCAAAATATTTTACATTTGAAATATTTAATTCTGTGTTAAAAGCCTCCTAACTGGCCCGATTGAGTCCACTCTGACCCCCTCCAGTTTATTCTCACCAGGACTGCCTCAGAAATTGGCTCCAAGGTGGAAATCTCAACAATGGGCTGCTGCTCCCTTGCTTCAGCCTAAAGTCTTTCAATGGCACCCCTTCTCCTTGGGATAAACACAATACTCGGCAGGCCTATGAGGCTCTTCAATGCCCTGCCATCACTTGCCTGTTCAGCACCATCATACACCGCCCTTCCTTGCTCCCTGCTTCCAGTCACACCGTCCTTTGTGTCCCTTGTTCTGGCTGTACTATCCCTGCCATTGGTCTTTAAACACAGTTTTCTCTGAATGGAGGACTCTTCCCTCCCCTATTGCCTCATTAACTCCTACTCATCCTTCAGCTCTCAGCTCCAGGATCATTTCCTCAGTGAAGCCTCTTGTGACCTCCCTAAGTGCAGCCCTCCCGAAGTAAAGTTCGCATCCCATTCACCAGCTTGTATTACTTATTGTTGCAAACAGACTCCTTCATGTGATTCTTTGATATTGTTTATCTCTGCTGCTAACAGTAAGCTCCATGGCTGTGTGTTTTTGCTTACTATTGCCTCCCCAGAACTGAGAAAAGTACCAGAAAACACAGACACTTAAAATGTACAGTATTTGCTCAATATACAAACAGATGAGGTAAGAAAATTTTCAGGGATTCTTGATCATGTAACTTCTACACAGTGTTTATAGCACTATCCTCCATTAAGAAACTACTCTATCATGTAGCATAATACTTTCAATAACCAAGTGCTTAATTTACGTAAGTTTAAGAAATACAATTAAAGTCATATAGGCAGAATTATATTGATATATAGCTCAGAGAAATGTTGATAATGGTTAGTTTTTATCAGTGTGAATAGGCTAAGAGCAGAGACAAAAAATACCAGTTCTCCCACCTAGGGTAGGTGGCTCTAGGGAACGCAACATGTGATGTCTTTACAAAGTTTCTGAGAGGTAGCCAAAACTCCTGGGTTAAACTGACTTAAAATCAGCTAATACTAAGAAGTTAACTTAGTCCTAGAGCAGAGGTTATAACTCAATGGCCAAATTAGGGATCCATGAATCCAAGAGCTAACTCATAGAGTATCTCATAGAGCTAAAACTTCATTCTCTTCATTTTGTAGAAAAAAAAATTAAGCACAACATGCTTAAAAATATATGTCTGTGGTCACATCCCTGGTGTGGGTCAATATCAGAATTAGAAATCAGATGGCAAAGTTAGAGATTCCTTAATGGTTTCTATATGTGTAATACTATAGTGACTGTAGAAAAATGAATTTAAAAGATGAACTCATCCATATGTGACTGTGGAAAACAACCCTAATAGATATTTGGCAGATCTCTCAAAGCATTTTAAAAATGAAAATAAGTGTTACAAATTCTAAAAAGATAATAGCCAAGGCAATTGGTATCTCCAAAACTAAATATTTTTTAAAGAATCACAATCATCATTCTCAGTAAACTATCGCAAGAACAAAAAACCAAACACCGCATGTTCTCACTCATAGGTGGGAATTGAACAATGAGAACACATGGACACAGGAAGGGGAACATCACACTTCGGGGACTGTTGTGGGGTGGGGGGAGGGGGGAGGGATAGCATTGAGAGATATACCTAATGCTAGATGACGAGTTGGTGGGTGCAGCGCACCAGCATGGCACATGTATACATATGTAACTTACCTGCACATTGCGCACATGTACCATAAAACCTAAAGTATAATAATAATAATAATAATAAAAGAAAAAAAAAAGATTACAATATGGAAAAGAAAAAGGCTATAGAGAAGTTTAACAAAGTAAATATGAGGTAGATAGTATTAGGTCAAACCATATGAGATTGCTGATATTCGATACTTTTGCTCCATTAAAATGACAATTTCATACAATTCAAAAAAAAAAAAAAAGAATCAGACTAGAAAGAAAATGTAATCATGGAACTTAAGTTGGCTGAATGGTAAATAGTAATTATATAGTTATAATAAAGTAATGATTATTAATTTAACAAAAAAGGTATTACTATAATCATTGGGATGATTGGATAAATATAAAAATGGATAATGTCTAAAGTTGATAAATCAAGAAATAACAGTATAAGTATCTTATATAGAAATGTGGAGATAAGTATATAAATGTTTTAAAGTATTATCTCTGGGGAGTAGGGATGAGTGGTAAAAGATGGTTGGAGTAGGGCCTGCTATTGTTTTTCTGAAGCTTTTCAGCACTTGTTGCAGTCAAAGTCCAATTAGGAGAAAGAAAATACGCAGTGAGTTGAACAGGGAAATTTCAATATAAAAAATTTGTTATAGGGAATTAGCTACTAAAGTGTGAAAAGGACACTCAAGCAGCCATTACCCCTAAGGCTGAGGTAGAGAACCCAAAGTAGGAAGAAATCTGGAAGATGCCTCCACCTCAGGGCTGAACCCCAGACCTTCTGTTAGAAGGTACAGCTGTGGCCTACTGTGTGTCATAAAGGTTTGCATCAGTGAGACTCACTCTGAAGACACCCTCTGGGAAGGCGTCTTCAGGGTGATGCCACAAAAGTGGCACTCACCAGGAACTGCTCTCTGGGGTTCCAGAAGTTGTACCCATGAGAAGGTACCTTGGAAATTTCTTGGAAGGGGTGGTGCTGGGAAAAGCCATCCCCAGGGAGGTGCCATGCTTCATGACTCACTGTGAAGCCACATGAGGGGTGCCAGGGAAGCTGTCTACGCTCCTTGGAATTCACTGTCAAGTTGCCCAAAGAGGTGCCGGGGAAGCCATCCACAGGGAGAAGCCACACCAATGGGACTTTCTGGGAAGCTGCTCTCTGAAATGTTATGAGAAGCTGCTTTTAGAAAACAACATGACATGTTCTGCAGGAGCTTACTGAGAGGAGCAGGAAGAACCAGGAAGAGTAACCTCTGCCTTCTCCAGTGGCTCCAGAGCACTCTCCAGACAACATTTAACATTTACCACCACACTTGCTGGCAAAGGAGAAGTGTTTACACAGTCCATTTCTGGTTTTGCATTGCAGACAATGAAGGGTGAATTTGGAGCTGAGAGACAACAAATTGATAACTGGAACAGTACTTTTTAAATGTGTTAAATAATGTACATTGATACACATCAAAATTAATCTTTTAAACGCAGTTGCTAAAAAAAGTGCTGTTTGAAGATATAATATGTTTCTTCCTATTTTTAAAGATTTATTCCTCTTTGATGGTGTGTTAATTTTCACACTGCTATAAAGATACTACCTGAGACTGGGTAATTTATAAACAAAAAGGGCTTAGTTGACTCTCAGTTCCACATGGCTGGGGAGGCCTCAGGAAACTTACAGTCATGGCAGAAGGCAAAGGAGAAGAAACATCTTCACAAGGTGGCGAGAGAGAGAGAACACAGGGAAAACTGCCACTTTTAAACCATCAGACCTTGTAAGAATTCTCTCACTATCACAAGAACAGCATGGGGAAACCGCCCCCATAATCCAGTCACCTCCCACCAGGTCCCTCCCTCTACATGTGACGATTGCAATTTGAGACTTGATTTGGGTGGGGACACAGAGCCAAAATACAGCAGATGGTAAAAAATCATGGTACTCCCCTCGCTCCCTTTCAATTTAGCATTTATAACAAATCATATTATCATCTTGAAGTGTGCTTGTCTTTTTTACCACCCACCCCAATTTATAATTTTCCTGCTCTTGATTCTTTGTTCCTAAATATATTTTATCACTATATCACTATTTTGTGACATGCATTTTTAAAGGTAGTCTCTATAGCTTCTAATAAGACGTAGTCCCAGCTTTCCAGATGTTTATTGTCTGGCTGAAGTCATAAAACAAGTTCAATTAAAACAATTAGGTAAAAACAAAATTCAGAACCTTATTAAGTAATCAATTTTGCAGGATGAAGATTTATGCTCTAGGAGTTCTTTGAAAAAGTAATATCCAAATCATAACAGTGAGAGCGTCCTGAAGACTAAAACTGACCTTTAAAACAAGAAAATCATTTGTTTCAGCTGAGGGAAATAGAGGAGAGGCAGAGAGAAGACATTACTTTGACCCTCAGGGACTTCCAAGGCATAGTGAAGCTCAGAGTTTGATTAACTGCCATCTATGGGTCACCATAGTCTGACCCCACTCTCTCTCTAAATCATCTTTGACCCTGTTTGACATCAATTCTCCATTTCCTTCACTTTGGCTTATGTATTGCCCTGAACACATCTTGTTCATATTTCTATTAGACATTGTTCTAGAATCTTCTTTTTGGAATGCACCCTTCTCCCTCCTCTTCATCTGTCTGAGTCTTGCACTTCACCCAAGACCAAGTATCTTGACCTGCAAGAATTTTTCCCTATTCTAAATTTCCAAAGCACTTAATTCTATTCACTCATTGAAAGCCATAGTATTGTGTGATGAGATAGAATAATAGAAAGGGCATAGACCTATAGTTAGAAGTCTTTAGTTCAAGTCAACATCCTTGCTGTATTCCCTAACTTCTCTCAGTCTCAGTTTTTTTCACTATAACAGGGTTGATGATACCTGTTTCATAGGGCTGTTGTGAGGATTGAATGATTTTATATATTTATGTGTGGCCTGAAATTCTTGAAAATTTTTCTAAGTAAATCACATATAAGCTATGGCTCTGTGTGTGTATGTGTGTGTATTTTCACACTATCTAGGATATAAACATATAGAAGGAACAATGTCTAATAATTGTTTATATTCCCATTAGCACCTAGTGCTAGCAAAGCACCTAGTGCCAGTGCTTAGCAAATAGTAAACACTGAATAAACACTAACTAGATGATTAGAACCAAGCCAGTTTCTGTAAAAATATAAAATGATCCATCTTCACTGCATTTACTTCATCCATCCTTGTTTGTACCCATTCGATGTCTCTGAGTTACAATATGAGTCACTGAAGAAATTACTGGTGAGGAAAAATTTAAACTGGTAACATTCATCTTTGCTACATCAAGCCACGGGTTTATAAAAGCAGTTTAGAACTTATGAGCTGTCATAGCAGTGACACTCACTTAATACCTTTAGCAGATAGCAATTGCTGATAAGTGTTCTTTCAATGAAGTACTCAAATAACTGGTATGACTAGGGATGTCAGTCACAGATCAGTCAAGTGGGAAATTTTAGGAAATCAATTTTGCCAGCAGCTATGGAATTCCTGAATTTTTATCTTTTAATATATAAGTCACGTTTAGGAAATTCCAAACAAACTGTTTTTGACAGATCACTTATGGGGGCAGAGTGGGAAGGGGCAGAGCTAAAAGGTAGAGGTGGTGTTCTTTCTGTGTAAACTGACTTTGGAGCAAGTCACACTAGGGGAAAACAGCAACTCTATCATCTACTAACCTCTTGGCAACAAGCCTTCTTTAAGTCTCAATGTTCTTCTGTGTAAGGTGGCAATAATGCAGTTGTGAGAATTAAAAGTGTCTAAAGCATCTACTACAGGGCCCTGTGTGGAACTCAGGTGATGAACAGTATGCGTGGTAGCTCGAAATGATATTTGAAAATGTGCCTTCAGGCCTATTCTGTGAAGTTTCCAACATCCAGGTTCAGAATGTAAGCCATCGGTATCACAGCCTCAACAAACACTCGTAACCCCACAGCTCATTAAATGTCTTGCTCAGGGTCATAGACTCAGTTAGCAATTCACTTGAGCACAGGTCTGCTGCGTTCAAGGTAATTTCTAAAGCAAATGTATTTAACAATGTACACTACTCCTCCATCCCCCACCCCTTTCTCATGAACAACTCATAAATATCACTTGGCACTCACAGAATAAGTAGAACTGTATTTGACACTATCTGATGGATTCAGTTATGATTAGTCAGAGTCCCTGCTTTAAGGGAAATTATGATTCCTTTATTGTCTTCACTAAGATACTAAGGTAAAAACTGTAACTGAATTTGATGAGATCTGACATTGTATCTCCTGAAGAACTTAACCTCTGTAAGATTCTTGGAACACAGTTGTGAAGGTTAAATGAAATTAGATCTGTGAAGCACTTAGCACCGTGATTAACAACAACAACAATGGTATGATAACAAGTAGTTCCTATAAGGACAGCTCAAAGAATCTCCAGAAATATCAATCCTAGAAGCTGCTATAAAGGATTATGGTTTCTTTCAAACTAGATAGCTTTTCAAATGTTAAAATGATAGAAGGGAAAAATAGAAAACAGTTGCTATAAGGTAATTTTGTGACCTTCTTTTATTGTCAGTGGCTGATTGGGAATGCTGGGTTCTACCACCAGCAATGCTGCTGCTTTGTGGGGAGAATGTGGACAAATTAATTAATGTCATTGAGAGTCCGTTTCCTTTTGTAAAATGAGGCTGTTGGAATAGAAATGTTCAGATTGCTTTCAGCTCTGCTGTCCTATGAACCTCGAACATGGAATCTATTCTAGCAGTGGTAGAAGGGGGATCTGTGGTAAGAAAGAACAGGAGCAGAAACAGGGATAGAAAATCTTGGAGTTGAGATTAAAACTGAAAATACGGGAGTAGCCAAGCAATATATTTGCTTAGAGGCATGGCTTTTTAAATGTCTGTCACTGGCGGCATGACATATTTGCTTGAACAGAGTTCCTATAGCAAGTTGACAATAATTTGATTTTCTCTGTTGCCTGACACTCTAAATTCTTATTTCCTAGGTTACCATAGTGCTCTCTCTAGCCCCTGCCACTCAGTAGGTTTTTACCGTGCAGACTTAATATGATGCCAGTTTTGCGCAATGCTGTTTACTCTCTATCCCTTCAAATTAGATGCTCTTCTATTTCTGAAAATAAAATATCAACAATGCCACTAGACAAGTCTTCAACTTAGTAAACTCTCAAAAATACAGCCCTTCTATTTCTGTCTGCTGAGGACATGAGGATTCTTTCTGATTATGGAACAATGCGTGCAAGGGTGGGCCGGGGAGAGAATGTGCTGGATGTAATGGCCTGGAATCTCAAGTTAGAGTGCAGGCAGGTTTCCTCGAGGGAGCCTCTAAAAAGAGAAATACAGTGTGTGAAAACAGCAGAATCTTTCACCTCAGAGCAGATAAAATAAACCAGATACCGAAGTTCATATGTGAGAACGAGGATACAGAAAGGTTTCCTTCACCAAAAACTTACCCTTCAAATTCTACTCAAGATTTTCATTTCCATTGCAAGTCACCAAGACAGCTATTAGATGAATGCAATCATTAGAGGGGGAATGTTGATGCCCCACTCCTACAGTTTGTATAAGGGGGAAATTTCCTTCCAAACCTCCTTGCCTCTTGCCCTATTCATACTTGTCTCCAAGGAGAAGGAGCAACTTACCTATTTAGTGAAATGACCCGCATAGCTCATCTTCTCCCACCTCCTGTCCCCTTGGGAGCACCATTCCTGCAGAGACAGAACATCTGCTTCTGCTGAAAGGATCCTGCCCTGAACGGAGGCTGTGTCCAACACTGTACATCAGGATTAGGAAGCCTGCTTGTGGGTGCATAGACACCACATTCCCCACAGTTAGATGTGCAATTAATACAAGTACTACTTGATGTCTCATCATCCCTACTCTTTTGCCCTATGTCACATTTTGTCAGAACACAGGTGAGCACGGTGAAGCTATTGTTGCTTCTCTCCAGTCATGAAACTAATATTAATGTATATTCTAAGGAGAAATCTGCTACAACTTCCTCAGGGATTTCATAGTGTGAGAGTTAATTTACTTCTGTTGATTCCTTCTCTTTTCATTGCCTCTCATTCCACAAACGTCCCATGCCAACCCATGGAACTGATCATCAAGTAAAGCCATCTGTATAGCCCAGTGATTAATAAAACAGAATAGTGTAAACTAAAAAAAGGGTTAGCTCCATCTTTAATGTATTTCAGCTATCATTTTAACTAGAATCATAACTGTTTGGATTTGAACACTGCTATAGTGGAAATACAGGCTGAAAATCATCCTGTATCTATCTAAACTGGCTGAATTTAACTAGAAGGAAACATACATATAATCTGAATCTACTCTTTCTTTTACAACTGAAGTACAATGACAGGCATAGAACAGGGAAAAAAGTAGCCTGATTTCTCACCCTGGCTCTGTCACTGATCTGCCGTCTATCACTGATCTGGGTTAACCTTTCTGAAACTTGAATTTTTTTCTAGAAAATGGCAACAAAAACTGCTTACAAAATGCTAGAAAGATTGAATTAGACAATACCGGGAACAATGTTTAAATTCCGTAAAATTTATATACAAATGTAAATTGCAAATATCATAGATGAAAAAACTGAAAAGAGACAGAACATGACATGTCCAAGGCCACATAGCAATTTAGTTCCTTATCAAGACAAGATCCCATTTTCTTGTCTTTAAGCTTATTCCAGAGTTTCTCAAAACGAGGTCCAGGGATTACTTCTACTGTATTTATTTATTTAATTTTTAAAAAATTTTTCTTAATAGAGCAAGTTCTTGCTATGTTGCCCAGGCTGGTCTTGAATTCCTGGGCTCCAGTAATCCTCTTGCCTCTGCCTCCCTAAGTGCTGGGATTACTGTTCTGAGCACCACCCAGCTGAAGTCCAGGGCATACTTTTAAATAAACATATTTTTGAGCCCCACTCCAACTCTAAATCAGAATTTCTAAGGCACGACCTTGAATCTTCATTTTAACAATGAACATTACATTTGGGAAACACTGTATCTGGTCCAAAAGTTTTTTAATACTTACACAATGCTGCATTCTCATCAATTATAAATGTTACTTCTCCTCTTTATGTGAAAGCATCTTCAAAGAATCAGTTCAAAGTATCTCTGTCTATTTTAAGCTACTTGGGTCACTGTAAGTTAAAAGTACATCTTCTCACCATTTAAAAAACTTTAAAATTCCCACAGCAAAACATGTCCATCTTGAACTTTCCACTCTCAAAATATTTTTAATATTTTATTTCATCTTTTTAAAAAGTCATTTTGGAACTCTTAACCCCAAGGTAGCAATAGATGCAGGTAAAATAAAAAATCATTAAACTACAGCACAAAGTATAATAACAGATAAAATTCAATTATGACAAATTCCATGAAACTACCGTATGGCTATATTCTAATAGAATTGGGTTATGGTGAATATAATGCCAGAAATTAGGTCCAGGTTTGTGAAACTTGGAAAGCAAAATGGTTGATTTCCAGCCTCTTTGAAGTGAATTATCCAGTGAAACAAAGTGCTTTTTATATCATATAGATGCAAAGGCTATATCATGTAAGCGAGCTTCTATGGAGTTGCTGGGTCTTACTGTGGGGCACTGTTTCTGCAGGTGCTGGCCATGAACGGACTTGGTCTCTGAATGAGATGAAGAGCCATTAGCCTATGAGCAGAGGAGCAGCATAACAGGACTTCTGTTTTCAAGACACCTCTTTGGCTGTGATGTTAGGAATGAGGTAGAAACAGGGAGACCAGTTAGAAGGTTATCACCATAATCAAGGTACCAGCAGGGGAAGGATGAAAAGCAATCAGCCTCCAGATATACTTTAAAGGTAAAGTTGACAGGATTTGATCCTCAAATTCAATTTAACTGAGCATGCTCCGTCCATGCAGAAATGACTGCTCTACAGACATTTTTTAATAACCCTTTTTAACAATTTTTATTTTCACGGAAATAATCTTAAAAATGATGGATAGAACAATGTAATATACTATGTATTATATAATATAAAATATAGTATAACTACATATATTTAAAAATCTATTCACATATGCAACAAAATATATAATCTACACATATTCTTAGTGCAAGCATATTATGACTAGGTGTGTCTAGTCTCAAGTTTATTTAACTAAAAATATGTTTTGCTTTGTTTTATTCTAAGCCATGATACTCTGCAAATGCCGTGTATTCTGTTAATGTAGCTATGAACAAATAGCTATACAGGTATTGTATTGCCATGTCCCCCCTCTTTGGTCTATGACATTAAAATACTATATATCCAGTTTGAACTTTCCTTCTTTAAGCCAGCTCTGCTCAGAATGCTGCAGTCTCCTATTTTTCTTCTGTAGGCTTAGCTTATCATCTTGCCCCTCCATTGTCCTCCAGATTCTTAGTCTTTAAACTGATCTTGCCCTCACGCACATTTCCCTCAGAAAATTTTTGTTCCACCTTACACATTGCTGACAAATTTTCTTCATCTTCCCTCCTTTGTTTCCTTCAGTTAGTCTCCTGTTGGTGGACCAACAGAGTAGGCCGTTTCCCTTCCCCCAGGAGGTTTATACAACCATCTCTGCAAACTAACTAGAGATTCTGTGATTGAAACCAAGGTATCAGCTGAAGCTATAAATAAAAAGTAGCAGTCTAAGTTGAAGTAGTCTTTTTTTTCTCTAAGTTATTTAGCATAACGCCATCATTTCATCTCTTCCACACATCTTATTGTTACATTGCATTTTAATATTCAGTATGACACCCCAAATGAAATGGTGAAACCCCCTGTGGACACTTTATTGTGTATTCCATTTCTTTTCTGCATGGAATCTGAATATTATTTTATAAAATGTTTCTCTTAGATGAAATTAGAGAGTAAACCAGTGTTATTTAGGAATTCACAATTGCATATCGACCCCCTATTGTGGAAAGATTAAGTGTGATTTCAAACAATAGAAGGCAATCCCAGGAAGAAATCATAAAGATGGGTATGTTGATTATGATGTCACAGTTTGGCTTTGGGTTAATATACCTCAGCAAAGATCTGATAATGGCTTTATCAGAGTCGTCATTACACTTAGATGATCCACTTTGGCTACTTGGCCATCCAAATTTTGCTTCACCATGAGGACCTTCCATGTACACTTTCATTTTAGATCTCTTTTCTTGTTTCAGTGGAATAAATTTGCTTTACAGTTGTCAGTAGATTACAGTATTCTTAGTTACTACCATTTTGTGTAGTAGAAGTCTTGACTTCTTAGTCAATATTGTTTTATAATTACACTTATGAAAGCACAGTCTGATTATTATGCCCACTGTTTAAGAAAATCACAGGGAATTAATAGATCTGTATATAAGTAATCATTTTCCAGCATGGTCTAATGACTGTATCATCTCATTAATAAAAATGTGTAACTTATATTCACCATGTTATCAAACACCTGGACAGAAAATAAAATATTTGTTAAATGTCTGAGCAGAAAGAAAATTGCTTGGAATGAATGTTTCCATTTTCATCCTATCCACTATTATATTAGTTGATCTTTGGGAACAAAGTTTCTCTCATTTTATCCTTCATTCACCTTCCTCTTCTGGAGTATGAGTCACAGTTATAAACAGAATTTTGTTGAGGATAACAAATACTTGTGTAGTATTTACTGTGGATCTAGTACTGTTCTAAGAGCATTATGCATAATAACATACACACATCAATCTTCACACCAACACTATGAGGTAAGTGCTGTTACTAATCCGATTTCCAGATGAGATCAATTGACTCATGTCATAACACTAGTAAGTGGTAGAGCTGTAAACTAAACACAGGGAAATCTTACTGCTGCTCTTAACCCTATGCAACATCAACCCCACCCCACCATCCCATCCCTACCTAGGAGGAAGTGTGGCTTCAGTAGCAGTGATTTAGTCATGTTTTTAGGGGTGACATTTTCAAAAAAGATAAATATTATTAAGCACATGGGTATAGACATTTATCTTTCTCTTTAAAGTGGGTACTTTTGGCTAAGGTCAGAATTCCTGGCCCCTTGGCCTTATAATATTGTGTTTCAGCTAGTACCCCAATGCAACAATAACTTCTTAACAGTATTGACAATGACTAAAATTTCATATAATTATGCAGAAAACATAACCCATACCCATCGCTCAAATGGGATAAAGCAATAATATTTAGATTTGCCAAGTCAACATGAGATGGTACCTACATTTCACAGAACAGTTCTAAACTCAACCTTGTACTGCTTCTGTAGAGTTTGTATGGGTACAGAGGTACCATTTACATCTTTAAGATTTAGGACTAAAACACTGCAGAAAGAAAAATTTGTCTTTTTTGAAATAAATATTAGATGAAACTCATTAGGCACCACCTATATGCCAGGACTATTGTAGACCAACAAAGGCTGAACTAGAGTGCACCTGGTTAAACAAAAAAATGCACCCCCACCCCAGGAAGTACAGAGAGGCTAAATATTTAACGTGGGATTTTGATATTAAACATTTTATACCAGGAATTTTATATCACTACAAATTCAACAAACTCAACAGGACTCCTTAGATTTCTGGCAATTTGTGTCTGTTCCTCACCACTACCCCAACATCTTGGAGGACCTGGAGACACAATTATAAACAACACATCCTCTGCTCTCAGGTTCAACATCTGGAAATTTTCACACAGCCCTTATGACTTGTATGCACACCTTCTCCCTCATCTGCCTTCAGCGCATCCTGTGATTGACCCAGTTCTGAATAGCTCCTTGTAATTCTCATAGGTCATTTCTGTGTCTCTTTTCTTTCATCCCAGCTTGATCCACGACTGCTTCCAGGTTGTGGGCATGGATTTGCCCAGCACCTGTGCTCCCCTGAACCCCATCTGACCCACTTTGAGCTCCCATACTTTGCTCCTGGGCATGCTTCCTGCTGGGCAGGCACCTGGCTTGCCATTTGCTTTGTTTCTCTTGCAGCCTGGCTGCTCTTCTCACCCCCACCTCACCTCCCACCTCCCTGGGCCATAAGAGTGTGCACATAAATCAGTATTTACTTGTTGACATTCACGAGCATTTCACACAAAAATATTCCACTTTCTAAGCCAGGAAACAAAATGAAATCAAATACATGCTTAAAGGGTAATATATTCTTATAGTCTTTATCAGTTGAAATAAGAGATAAGTTTGCTCTTTTATCTTTATTTGAAATATTCAAATTTAAAGTTTTAGGAGATCTAAATAAATAACATGCTATTCAGATCACCACAGGCAGTAGAAAAGGACACTGTGTAAAACCCAGTTTGTAAATCTCCAAACAGTCAATTAGCATACCAATATGAGCAATGAGTAGACCTTACAGCCTTTCCCAAGCAAACACAGTAATTAAAAACAAATTACAGTACAGCCTGGATGTGGTGCTTTACAATGTACCCCACCTGCCAACCAGCAGCTAAATTCATTCCAAGAATGTCTGGCCAATTAGCCGCTCCCCCATTGGGTAACTTGGGCTTCCTGCGTGAGCACCATTTGTGAGGCTCCACATTAGATTAGGCCTTTTGTTCTCAGAAGGCAGCAGATCTTCCAGGAGACTTGAGAGTGGGTCTCTATCTGGAAAAATTCTGCCTCAGCCAGAACATGTATTCTTTGTACTTCACTTCACAAGAGGCTGGAGATATTCCAATTTCAACATCGGAATGGAATCTCTAGGTTCTAACAAGGAAATAATATTATTGCATATTTTTGCTACAGGTAATTGTAATTAGAAAAAGAAAAAAATCACACACTGGGTTTTGACATCTCCATCAAAGGCTCTTGGCAAAAAAAAATTCAAGTAAAATGTCTACTTTTTTCTCTCAGATAAAAATAAGTCCATGAAATCAGGACAAGTGAAATGTGTTGGTTTGTCTTACAATTGGTTTTGTACATGTGTGTAGAAATAAAGAAGAATAGAATTAAAAAGGAAAATCCAGTGCTTGAATTTTACAGCTGAAAAAATTGAGACCCAAGGTTGAGAGAGGGAGAAGCAGAAGCAAAGCCTCACAGTTCTTTCCATTACACTATACTGTGAGTGAATTTATGTTTATGCAAATACTTCTAATATGTATAGATTTCATGTATATAAACACAGGTGTCCAAATAGTTTTCCACATGAGTTTTTAGGTGAGATCATCATCTTCTGTAAACAGAGTTGTTGCTGGAAGTCAGGGACCCCAAACGGAGGGACCGGATGAAGCCATGGCAGAAGAACGTGGATTGTGAAGATTTCAGGGATATTTATTAGTTCCCCAAATGAATACTTTTATAATTTCTTGTGCCTGCCTTTACTGCAGTCTCTAAACATAAATTGTAAAGATTTTATGAACACTTATCACTTCCCCAATCAATACCCTTGTGATTTCCTATGGCTGTCTTTACTTTAATCTCTTAATCCTGTCAGCTGAGGAGGATGTATGTCGCCTCAGGACCATGTGATAATTGGGTTAACTGCACAAATTGTACAGCATGTGTGTTTGAGCAATATGAAATCTGGGCACCTTGAAAAAAGAACAGGATAACAGCAATTGTTCAGGGAATAAGAGAGATAACCTTAAACTCTGACCGCCGGTGAGCTGGACGGCACAGAGCCATATTTCTCTTCTTTCAAAAGCAAATGGGAGAAATATCACTGAATTCTTTTTCTCAGCAAGGAACATCCCTGGGAAAGAGAATACGTGCCTGGAGGTATAGGCCTATAAATGGCCCCCCCAGGTGTGCCTGTCTCTTATGGTTGAGACTGCAGGGGTGAAATAGACCCCAGTCTCCCATAGCGCTCCCAGGCTTATTAGGAAGAGGAAATTCCCACCTAATAATTTTGGTCAGACTGGTTGCTCTCAAAATCCTATCTCCTGATAAGATGTTATCAATAACAATGGTGCCTGAAACTTCATTAGCAATTTTAATTTTGTCCCAGTCCGGTGGTCCTGTGATCTCGCCCTGCCTCCACTTGCCTTGTGATATTCTATTACCTTGTAAAGTACTTGATGTCTGTGACCCACACCTATTTGCACACTCCCTCCCCTTTTGAAAATCCCTAATAAAAACTTGCTGGTTTTTGCAGCTTGTGGGGCATCACGGAAGCTACCAACATGTGATGTCTGCCCTGGATGCCCAGCTTTAAAATTTCTCTCTTTTGTACTCTGTCCCTTTATTTCTCAAGCTGGCTGATGCTTAAGGAAAATAGAAAAGAACCTATGTGAATATCAGGGCAGATTCCCTGATATCTGGCCCCCATTTATGTTTAGAGATTGCAGTAAAGACAGGCATAAGAAATTATAAAAGTATTAATTTGGGGAACTAATAAATGTCTATGAAATCTTCACAATCCACGTTCTTCTGCCATGGCTTCAGCCAGTCCCTCCATTTGGGGTCCCTGACTTCCTGCAACACAGAGTCCAATAGCAAAGGATTTTGTTGATGGGCGCATTCTTTTTTTAGGCCACAAGGTAAATGAGACCCCAATTATGTGACTGTAGAATTTTTTTCTTTGTAAATTTGAAACATTTCATCACCCATTCAATAAGCATTTATTTAACAATGTCCATGTACTAGTCACATAGATAGTGAATCTCATGGCAAGAATAATAAGTAGACCTCAACTCTTGAGATAAAACCAATTATTACCAACTCATTTCTAGTGCTTGTGTTAAGGAGGATTCTGAGGAGCTATTTGAACTCAGAATAAAAAAAATGATTATGTATGATTTTCACTGACCATATTGAGTATAGGAATGGTAACACTGTGTTAGTTATATGGCATTTCTATGTAGTAGACTGTTCTTCTAGCTCCAATATTCCCTACAGAGCCTGTCTTCTCTGTTTCTGTTTAAATGTTTGCCTGAAGTTGTACAAAAGGAGAGACTGTTTCTGTGTAATTGCTTCTCCTTTTTTTCCAACACAGAGAGAAGAAATGGAAGAATCATCCGTGGAGTTAAGGTGAAAGCAGCACAAATAGAGGAAAGTTTTTAAAAAATTGTTCACTAGGGAGGTGTTTCCTGAATAGAACTTCCTAACTGCAGCTACAGACCATGTTAAAAGTGATTGATTTGCCTTAGCTACTGGCACAAAATATGGAGAGCATTTCAAAAAGGTTCTTTATAGTAAAACTTTGTTTTTCCTTTATGACTTATAATAGTGATTTATTGAGAAAATTCACCCTTTTCCAATGATAGATGCAGTCCAATCTTCCAGTTTATAACATCTTCTGAGTAACTTTATCAAATCAAGTAGTCTTTCTTCATCAAAATGAAGTCACAGATACACATTAAATATGTGTTTAAGCTGGAAAGGAAAGAAAATCAAAATGATTCTCTTATTTCCCTGTTGAAAAGGCTTTTGTAATCAGTACAAGTCTTTGAATGGGCGGTTCCTTTAATCATTTGGTTGGTATAAAACCATAAGTGACATGCCCTCGAAATCATGAAAAGAAGCCAGGAAGTCAATATTAAGTTCACTGTAAGAATATGATGAATTTGCACTATTGTCTGGTCTCATTATATTCTTTGTCACAAAAATGAGTTATCACAGAATTATAATGTCTAGTGTGTTCTTCTTTATAATACATTCTTATTCACATGACAAGAATTACAACAAGAGGAGAAAATGGACAAAATTAATCCACCCTCATGACAGAAAATACTGCTTCAAATTAACTTGTGACAGGCAAGTATTTTGGGGAAGGCATTTATTGATGGCATCTGTCTTATCAGTCTACCTACATCAGTTCTTTATGTGCCTCATCAAGGATCTATCACAAGTAGAACCCTGGGAAAAACATCTTCTGAAGATAGTTCAGATGTAAAAGAGAGAAACAAGGGTCATATTGTACATGTTCTTTGGAGGAAATCCTTAACTAAATCAATAACTTGGATTTTATATTACGACTTTTGAACAAATTCTAGCATACTTTGTTCCTTTGTGAGAAATTGGTACCTCTGGTTTTGGCAACATAAACACAATTGCAGATTTTATTTTAGGATAAAAAACAGGATAGGAACATTTCAACCATAAATTAGTTTGCACATAAAGGTATCTTTGTTTTCCACTTTGGATCTAGCTGTAACCAATATAGACATTCTTGTGATAATAGATATCATGCATATTGTTTAACCAAATTGAATTAGCTGAAGGTAAAAATTCAATGTAGTAACTCTACGTAAGAGGGAAATGATGTTGAGGATCTATGACAATAGGTGTATATAATTCGTATTTGTTAATATATAAATAACTCTTACCAAGGTAGGCTAGAATGAATGATACAGAGATTTCAAAAGAAAAAGGGGCAGTGGTGTGTAATGAAGCAGAGAGATCACCAACATAGACCAACTGGTTATTTTAAAAGAGGTTGGGTAGTATTTACTCTGGGATTTTACCAAGGGCCAGGGCCTGGCCCACAGCCCTGTAAATTTGGAAACTCATTCATGCTTACTGTACAAGAAAGTTGTTGGAGACTTATGTGTCAAACCAGGAGACTGTTTGGGTTTTTTTTTCTTTGTTTTGCTGCTAATGATCACTGTATTTAACCAATTCATTTTCATGACCCATAAAAGAAGATAATACATAAATTTTGTGTTGAAAAATGTACCCAGAAAGTTAAATAGAGAAAATTTTCCTCATCATGGAGAAAAATAATCTATTACTGCATTTCTGTGTCAGGGAGGTAACATCTCTAAGGGAGTGTGACAACTTCCCTATCATGCCCCCATTAACTCTCATTTGCATATGGATCTCTAAGTTAGATGATAAATGAGAAAAGACACACATGAAGCTAATCAGATCCCCAGTGATTACACAACTGCAGACACAGCAGAACGCAAATACCTTAAGTGGGGTTTTCATTGACTGATGCCTAAAATATCTTTGCTGGTCTTCCTTAGTCAAAAAATGTAATTTCATATGGTATCGTACTTTCATTCTAGACTACATACCCATTTGATTTTCTTCCATGGTGAACACAAGCACCATTTAGCTCAAGTGCCATTTCTATAGGAAGGTATGAAAGAGGTATGACAAATTTATACAAGCAATAAATGCTAGATTTTGAAAGTATACAAGTTGTGGTTAAAATCTTGGTTTCAGGAGTTATTCCAATGTTGTTAAAGCACACAAATAAGGAATCCACTTTTCCAGGTAGATTTAACTGACGGGCATTTACCATTATAATTACCTGTTTGTTATGGGCAACACACACTAATTACCTGACCTAAATTTAGAATGAAAGTTTGGGCACTGGTATCATTATTCTGAAGGCTCTTGTCTATGCCTCCTCTTTTTTAAGTAAAAAACTGTAATAAACTAGCCAAACCAAATTGAATGTAAGTGCTCTGGGAATTGCTTAATATTTTTAACCAGTAGAACAATATATCTTCTAAAGAACCTGGCATATTCATTGTAAACAATTAAATTTTGGAGACTGACTTATTACAGAGGCATATGCTCTGTTAAAGTAATTTAAGAATACCTTTCACAGTAAAACAAAAGAACAACATATTGTAAATATGCAACTCACTTGTCCACATCATTGTCTTGGTATGTTATGAGAAATTCGGCAATATTTCATCACTGAAAATAATAAAGCAGGCCACAGTAGTTATTTCAAATACAGTGAACATAATGAAGCCCATTTTAGCAATTCTACACCAAAGAAAATTAATTCCAAGTTAGAAAGTTAGGTAGGTTTGACTTTTTTTTTTAAATTCATAAGCCTTCCATGATGAAACACTGTGTCTAAGGGGGAAAAATAAATGATTTAATTAGATCCCTAAATTGTAATTCTCTTACAACTACACAAATGTTGACCTTCTTCATCATGCCTTTACTTCTGCATACCTGGGTTACTCAGCAAAAGAAATACGGTAGACTATCACTATTAATTATTATACCTCTAGACTTTTCTATCTGCTAATCTTTTACATGGCTTGAAACATTCTGGGCTATTATGCCATTGGCAATGACTTTTTAATAGAGTATAAGTAAATCATTTTCACATTGCTGTTGTCTCTAAAATTATTCTGTTTCAAATTTTTGGCTGAAGCTAGCAGGGCATATTCTCTTCATTTTGGTATAACACATGTCAGCTACATGTCAGCTAATGACTCCTCCTCCCTCTCCCCACCCACTCGCTGCCCTGCAACATCTCTTTAAACTTGTCCTGAACTCTGAACCCAATTCCCCACCCACTCGCTGCCCTGCAACATCTCTTTAAACTTGTCCTGAACTCTGAACCCAATTCCATGGGTTGAGCCATGAATGCATGCTTTCTTCCCTAAGCATCTCTATGCCTCACAGCCTCCCACAGACATCTCTAATTGTCCTGGGATGCTCTGGATGAAAAACCAAGATTCTTTACAAGTTTCCATGAGAAAGTCACTCACCTTAGTTATTCAGAACTGGTTAGACTTGACTAGGGTTTTGTAGCTCATTGTTCTCTGCTACCTCCTGGTTCTACCTATCTCTATTTTCCATCATCTCTAATTTCTTTCTCCTCCTCAGGAGCAACAAGCAAAATCCACCCTCTTAACCAACAGTTCAGCTCCACCCAAACCTAGTTTAGTCATCCAAACCTTTAGTTCTCAGGTCTCAGCGCCTATCCTGAGCAATTATCAAATCATGTTACCAAAAACTCCTGAGTTCTTCCCTCTTAAGAGGAATCCTAATGAGGGATAATCTATTAACTTTCTATCACCCACAACTCCTGCACCCAGATTTTTCTTAAACATCTATTAAATGAACATTTTGTTTAACACTTGGGTGCTGGCATAAAGCTGCAGAGTTTATAGAGTAAAACAGCCCTGATGTCAATTTCCTGTTATACTTGCTGTGTAACCTAGACCCATAACAAAGCTCTCAGGCTCTCAGTTTTTTCATCCAGAAAATGGTAACAATAACATGTAGTTGGATTAAAGCAGAAATCAACTATGACAGAGAAAGTAAGAGAATAACAGAGAGGTAAGTTTCAAGTCATGCAATACAGTTGTTGAACTTATGTCCACAGGCAATGGTATAAAATCTAGGCAGAACCCACTGATGCATGTTGGTAATCCCAGCACTTTGGGAGGCCGAGGCAGGCAGATCATGAGGTCAGGAGATCGAGACCATCCTGGCTAACACAGGGAAACGCCGTCTCCACTAAAAATACAAAAAATTAGCCACGTGTGGTGGCGGGCGTCTGTAGTCCCAGCTACTCGGGAGGCTGAGGCAGGAGAATGGCGTGAACCCGGGAGGCGGAGCTTGCAGTGAGTCGAGATCACGCCACTGCACTCCAGCCTTGGTGACAGAGCGAGACTCTGTCTCAAAAAAAAAAAAAAAAAAAAAGAGTAGGTAAGTGATTTTGAGAGTGTCCTGGTATTTAGCAAGCAAAACATTGTTCAGATGGCCCAGCACATGAGTGTGATGACATCTTCAATATTCTCAAGAAAAGCAATGAGAAATTAATAGTCACTTAGAAACATTAACAAAGGGAAGAGTATGGAGAACTGATAAAAATCCTCTCTGGATAATGATTATGACAACCAGAATCTGGTCTGTTTGGTGAAATCCTTTTTTTTTTAATTTGTTGAAGTATCCCTAACAGGGAAATACTCAGCGATTTAGTTTCTGAATGTGATTTCTATTGAATTGTATACAAAAATTATATTATAAATATTACACATATATTATTTGCATTACTCCAAGATTCATCATAGGATTTGTTTAACTATATTGGATCTATTTATATAAGGTTTTGTTTATATACAAATTTCCAGGAGTACATCTAAAAAGTCATAGAGCTAGAAGGATGCATGATGTCTTCTAGTCTCTTTCCTTCATTTCCCAGAAAATTGAGATATATGATAGTTACATTGCACTGCCCTAGTGTTAATAATAATCCAAGACTCTGGATTGCTAGACTAGGACATTTGTGATTCCTTTTCATCTCTTCCATTAGTGATCCTCACTCAACACTAGCTGCACATTAGGATCAACTGGGGAATACTTTTTAAAGAGCCATGGCCACATGTCACCCTAGAGATTATAATTGAACTGGTCTGGGGTGGGCTCTGTCATCTACATTTGCTTTAAAGCTCCTCAAATGATCTTAATATATAGCCAGAATTGAGAACCCACTGTTTCTTCTTGATGTTGAGATGGGCTTCTTGTTTGTCATGGTGGGATCATATGTTGTAGTGGGCCCTAACTCCATGGAACTGGAGGTAGGCAGCAGAGAGCAATGAACATACATGCTGATAAAGTTTACCCTGTGCCCTTGGAGAGTATACTCAACCTCTGACTCCTGATGGACTGGTTCTCAGACCATGCTGCCCCTGAGCTCCACCTAAATGCCCCATCACTAAAATCAGGCACTTCATTTCTTTGCTGAATTCAGAGAACAGTGTTAAGACAGTAGAATAGATTTTTTTTCAATTTGGAATTTTCCCCCTAGAATTATATTCCTAAAATTTTGACAGATGTTAGAGATCGTCTGCGCTAAAATGTACTACTAGATTGTACTTGATTAAGCACAAAATTTTATATTTATTTCCTTTATATTAGTATATCAGTATTTTATTTTGCTTATTACCCAATGAGCACCATAAATCTCAGATGTTTTATCACCTAAACAAAGTGAGAACTACTGTCCTGATTCCTTAATTTCTATCCCTTCTTGATTTTAGTTTCCAAACCCAGAAACTTTATAGTCCTTTTGATTAAACCATCCTGAAAATAGTAGATACTGAAAAAAGATTTATTGCATTGAATTTATGTCATCTGTTCTAGTTTTATAATAATCTGTTGTTAAAATATTTCAATTTTTTCTATTCACAATTTTCTCAGCTTTGCCTCATTTGCTTCATCTTCTCTCTAAAAACCCTAGTTTAGTAAAGATTTTAAAAATAAATTGGAGTAACTAGATAGAAAAGCATGTACAAAGCTCTGGAGTTAAAAGTAGAAAATGGCCAGTTTGGTGAACAAAAAGCAGAAATTAAATACACAGCACAAATATAGAAGGAGGTTGTGAGAACTAAGATCTGATAACTTCCTGCATCCTCTCAGTGCTTCTATCTTCTTGTCTAATTAGATTGTCCCATCCTAAACGTTGCCTGGACTGTCTCCACAACCACTGAATTTGTCTATAGGGTCCTTATCTGCACCAGCTTCCAGGTTACAATTCCTAAAATGCCACTTATAATTTTCTGTTCAAAAAATTTCATAAGGCCGGGTGCGGTGGCTCACGCCTGTAATCCCAGCACTTTGGAAGGCCGACGCAGGCAGATCACAAGGTCAAGAGATTGAGACCATCCTGGCCAACATGGTGAAACCTTGTCTCTACTAAAAATACAAAACTTAGCTGGGCGTGGTGGCGGGTGCCTGTAGTCGCCACTCAGGAGGCTGAGGCAAGTGAGTTGCTTGAACCTGGGAGGTGGAGGTTGCAGTGAGCCGAGATCACACCACTGCACTCCAGCCTGGTGACAGAGCGAGATTCTGTCTTAAAAAAAAAAAAAGTTATATAAAACCTTTCCTTGCTAGATGAGTCTTAAAGTTCTATAATCTATTTGCAATTTACCTTTTGTCCCTTTACGTTCACTGGCAAAGAGAATAAGACCAAAGTCCTAGGGTAGTAAGTAGCAGTAAATTGATCCAGGGAGAGGCTGATCCAAGTTAGATCAATCAGACCCTTTCAGGATATTTGGACTTGTGACCCCAAAAGCCAAGTTGGGTGGTTGTTGGCCCTATTTCCCATCGTGAAGGGTATATTTAGAGCTGGAATGAAGAATGATACCCACACAGAGAGAAGAGCAAAAATGAGAGACAGAGTTTTGAAGTTAGTTAAGCCCAGGCAGTCACGTATTTATGTAGCCTAACTGCTCTGTGTTTCTTCCCTCAGTATTGTTGTTCTCTGTTCAGTATATTTTGAATAAATATCATTTTTTGCTTAAGCCAAGACCGTTTGAAATTTTGCCACTTGAAATCCAAACAATCCTAACTCATACATACGCTCTCGGGTGCGAGATGTTGCAAGTGACAGATCCACTAGAGTCCTGGTAAAATTGAGGAACAGTGAGACTCCCAAGATCCCAAAGTGAGCAGATGGCGGTCCTTGTTACATAGCAGCAAAGCAGTTGGTTAAACTATCATTGATTGTCTTTTGGATGCAGACTATGTGCTCATAAAAGTTAGAGCAAATGAGGACAAGAGATCCAAATTAAAGGAGACAGGAGAATGTTGGCTAACTCTTAGAAACTTATGTATAGTACTAAGAAAGAAAGCCGCTGTAAGTTAGTCCACTTGAAAGCAATCAAGAATAATGGGAGGCAGGCTGAGGCCAGACACAGTGGCTCACGCCTATAATCTCAACAATTTGGGAGGCCAGGGCAACAGGAAAGTTTGAGCCCAGGAGATCAAACCAGCCGGGAAAACATAGCAAAACTCCATCTCTATTAAAATAAAATAAAAAAAAAAATTACCCGGGCATGATGGCACATTCCTGTAGTCCCAGCTATTCAGCAGACTGAGGTGGGAGGATCGCCTCCTTGTCCCTCCCACCTTGTCCTGCAGTGAGCTGTGTTTGTGCGATTGCACTCCACCCTGGACAATAGAATGAGACCTTGTCCTAAAAAAAGAAAGAATAATAGGAGGAATATAAGTTTGTTAAGAGAAATGCTTTCTATCTATATTTTTGAGTTCAATAAAGACAGATAAGAACATACTTTTGTGAATAATAGAATAAAACACTTTATCATGCCCTTAAGGTGGAGGCCAATTACAACTGTGAATACTGGAAACGGGAGTAAAGAGAGCTGAAAAGAGCCAGATTACAAGAAGCCTGATCCTGCCTGTGTCTCCAAGTACCTTACCCTATATAACTTTTATCTGTCAAAGAAAACAATGCTTCTGACTGGAAATCAGTTTAGGATCAAGGGTAAACTTTCTAGGACATTATAAGCCTGCCCAGCCTCCTTCTTTTTGTGTCCAGTCATGTTTCATTAGACAGTTACCTGCAGGAAAAGAATTCTCAGGCACTGTGCTGAAGAAACAGAAGCTCAAGGGCCCAGGTACAAAGAGCATGGGCTTGACCTTCACAGGTAGATGGGATTTCAGCAGACAGAAAAAGGACCTTAAAGAAGGACCATCTAAGCAAAGGGCAGAAGAAAACACTCCACATTCTGTAACAGGAAGAGGGAGTCTAGTGTGAACAAACAAGGTATAAGGTATACACATGTAGGAGAGCAAAGGAAAGTAAGGTAGTCAATGACATCTGGGCCATCCAGAACTCTTCAGAGGTCTCTTTCATTTACTTCTGGCTTCTTAGCATCCCTTCTTGCAAGTAGAGTTAACAGAACACTGACCGCTAGATATCAAGTGGAATCTTGCTATAATTCCTTTTAGTTCTGAAATAGCACACCACCTGGTTTTACTTAAAATAAATCCCTGGATCCTTAATGGTAAAACATATTTGCCAAGAACTTGTCACATATTATTTCTTAAACATAATAATATATAAACATAGAAGTCGAGTTGTCACTATCTGTCCTACTACCCACTTTTCCCAACACTAGCAAACACAAACACAAAAAAAGAGTTTATTTAGATTAATTTTTAATAAAATAAGAAAGGACATTTGACTTAGAAAAATATTTTTAAAGGAATATATTGACCTTGCTCAACAAACAAGAGTTAACAGTATACTGAATATATGTATATAGCTATGCTGGTTCTATATGGTAGCCACTAGTCGTATGTGGTTATTTAAATTTAAATAAATATTTAGTTTCTCAGGTACACTAACCATATTCTAAGTGCCCAATTGCCACATATGGCTAGTGGCTAATATATAGAATATTTCCATTATCAAAAATGTTCTATTAAACAGCATTGGCTAGCACATTCATTATTTAGAGTGATCCACTCCAACTGTAAGGCTCAGCAAAGTGGTTTTTATCTTGAGCTATAAGCAATTAGGCTCACCCAGGTTATGAGAGGTATAGGAAGAAACATTTTTAGAAAACAATAAAGCTATGGGGAAAAAGTTGTAAAAGAACAATGAGATTGACACTAAAAATAGCTAAATAAGGTCAAGACATAAATGGTGCTGTTTTGATAATATTTCAGTGGTGTTTTCAACTTCCCTCTAGGTCTCTTATCAGCTGGGGTCTTTTCAAGTTTGGCTGTTGTTCTGAAACCCCTTTCAGTATTCTTTTCTGTGTTTTTGTCATTGAAAAGAAATAAAAGCATCAGGAGAGAGTGTGTCCAATAGTCATAAAGAGGCTTGAACAGAAAATCAAATCCAACAATGAGCAATTATTTCTTCTTTCCAATTCCTAAACAAAACACA
Organism: Pongo abelii; assembly: GCF_028885655.2. Classification (NCBI taxonomy): domain Eukaryota; kingdom Metazoa; phylum Chordata; class Mammalia; order Primates; family Hominidae; genus Pongo; species Pongo abelii. The sequence goes on from NC_085928.1 coordinate 186,583,981, forward strand.
AAACAACCACAGCAAACCCCCCAAGCACCCACGTGTGAAGTGGTAGAAAGAGGGAGAAGTGTGACCACCAGACAGCCAGGCACACAGTGCCCATTCACGGCACCTCCGAGTACGAAGCAGGCATTTTATTTCTGCCCTTATAAAATGGCTGTTTTCTTTGAGCAGAAAATGTTCTCGAATTTTCTGTGAAATTTGGAACACATATCAAGGATAGAAACTGAAAACACTTGAGCAGCAATGATTTGATTTTTATTCTTTGTTTCCTTCCTGACTGTAGTATCCCTTATGTTTCTCTACCTGGTGTGACTGGGATCTGAACATTACATCCCTTTTTAACATTTTTATAGGTTTAAATAAAAAGGCAAAGTAAAACAAGTTCTTTGAGGAATAATACCCACATCCACATCCACATGCACAATCACTGCTCTCCCCAGGAGCTATGCCTTTGGTTTTGCTTAACCTCAACTTTTTAATATGATAGTACAACCAAGAGATTGCAACATCATCATGTATTTGATTAAAGATGCAGCCCTTTATAGCACATTTCCAGTAAGATAAAATATTCAGTAGCATGATTTCTAGACAATAAATTTTCCACAGTATGACTTATAGCTGGCTCATCAGCCACAAAAGCTGAATAATAATCACGGTTAACCTCCATATTTCTAAACGGAAGGCACTGGTGTTTCCGATCTTAATTCTTAGTCTGACATTGGTTAAAGAGGTGCTAATATCCCACATTTTACAGTACCATCAATATTGCAAATAAATGCATAACACAATGAAAATATTTATGTGTGGTACTATCCAGAAAGATGTAGTTAGGAAAAATATGGTAAAGTATAAGTAACCTTGACAAATTAGGCTTCGTTGAAATACTTCCCAGGCCTTGCCCAGAAACATAAATAATTCACAGAGCCCAGCACCAAATACAAATGAAGAACATTTGTTATTAATCTATCCCTCTTTTGTTGGCCAGGGTATTGTTCCTTCATAATGAAACTCATTGTGAACCACTTTGTGTAGCTCCCCTGTGCCATTACCGGCAAGTTATAAAACACCTAATTTATCTTTATGCAACTAATCACGCTTAGGAATGGGTGTTTGTTTGTTTGTTTGCTTGCTTGCTTGTAAGCAGTCTACAAGGCTCTTTAAAACTTAGTCATCATCACATCAAACATGAAAAATTAGTGTTTGAAGAGTTAATGTCCCTTGGGATCTCTTAATACAGACTAACCAATCCATTAGTGAAATATGTAGTTATATGACAAATATCCTTTACCAAAGGGTGGAAATTATTCACATGAGTGAAAAATTAAATTCCATTTTCAAAGTTAAGGAGACATAGTTTACCGTTTAAGAAAGTAAGTGAGAAAATGGATGGATAAAACAGAAATCAATGAACTTGGACCTTGTCCTAAAGAGCTCTCATTAAAAACCAAAATACTCTATTGAACTGAGTCAACTTATAAAAAGAAGGAAATGAATAGTATGACCTGGCTGACATCTGAAAAGGCAGTTGATTGGTTCCATTTTAAAATAATAGCTGACTTCCAATTTGTTTAATTTGTAACTATTAGTGTAACTGAATTTTTCTTATCCTTCAATCTTCTATTTTTAAAAATCCAAAGTAAATTTTGGTTATCTTCAATTAAGTGGGAAAAAAGGCAGGGAGTAAAAAGAATAGGATGAAAAAGACTAAATGAAAGAGAGATAATGTGCAAAACTTGAGAAATGAAGCTGACAGGGAGACAAAGTTGAAAAATCATGTGATATAACACATGAACTCATCCATGCAAAGAATCAATGAGGGAAACAGAAGAGAGATAATTATCATTTTTAGCTACTGCTTAGGATACTGCAATGAAGTAAAACATACACCTGAGTTTGAATCCCAGCTTTGTCCGTCATTAGCTAAGTGTCCTTCGGCAGTTTATGCAACCTCACTGAAAATCATTTCTCTCAATTGTTAAACAGATAAAACAATAACTCTATAAGAATATTTGGCTGGGTGCAGTGGCTCACGCCTTTAATCCTAGCACTTTGGGAGGACAAGGCAGGTGAAACTCGAGGTCAGGAGTTAAAGACCAGCCTGGCCAAGATGGTGAAACCCTGTCTCTACTAAAAATACAAAAATTAGCTGGGCGCGGCGGCAGGCTAATTAATCCTGTAATCCCAGATACTCAGGAGGCTGAGGCAGGAGAATCACTTGAACCCAGGCGGCAGAGGTTGCAGTGAGCCAAGATCACACCATTGCACTCCAGCCTGGGCGACAGAGTGAGAGTTCGTCTCAAAAAAGAAAAAAAAGAATGTTTGATGATTAAGTGAGACCACCACCTCTGTAGAACACAGTAGGAATTTAATAAATGTTAGTTTTCATCCCCACTTGATGACTGGGGAAACCTGACTTGTCTTCTTACAGTGCTGTGTAAAAATTTCTTTGGGGCCTATTCCTAGAAGTGAAATCACTAGGTTATTGTGAAGTTTAAAAAATATATTTAACCTGACTAAGTATGGCCAGTTCACTCTCTAGGTTGCTTTGCACCAGACTCCATACCCATAAACAGTACACAAGTGTTCCTGTTCCCCACATCCTGCTAAATTTATTTGACTTATTTAACCTGAACAATAACTATAATGAAAAACACACTATTTTTCTCTCCAATGTATGAAGGAGAAAATTAGAGCATAAAGAACTGAACAACCTGCCCAATGTCACTTAGTTTGTAATGGTGGAGACAGTAAAACCCAAGAGGTCTGTTTCCAAAGCCTTCTTTTACTGCTGTATTTAGTATAATAGTTTAGTATAAACCTTGGCCCTCCTTAGCCCTGGCCAAACAGGGTAGCTGAAATCACAGCTTCTTTTTCACCCACAACTCTACTCCATACCCTTCCACTCCACACTCTCTTAATAGAAACTAGTGCACTAGATGGGCATTGGAGAATTGCCCAAGAAATTTTGAGAAAAAACTTCATGACTCTTGGCTAGGCAAAACTTCAAACAAAGAGGATATATATTCAACCCAATTCAATTCAAGACAACAGACAGTGCACACATGTTGCCCAGATGCTTTCTAGATGCATAAGAATTTCTGTCTCAAAAGAACAAAACATGTATTCCTAGAAATTATGACAGCAAGTAAACAAATATTTAATCATTTTCTTTCACGTCAAAAGTACTGCCAGTATTTTTCCCCCTGTTTCCTAAGATGGAATCATCTTGCTCTTAAAGTTATTGAATCTAGGAAAGTTGCCACTTTGGGAAGGTCCAAGCAGTGGCAGAAGAGGGGACAAGTAATAGGATCAGTCCTCCTTGCACTCCCTCTCTTCCCCGTGTGCAGGCAGTAACAGGGTATATTGTCTGTAGAGAATTTAGAAACAACGATAAAACCAATTTTAAAGAAAGGCAGTCTTCTCCTTATTATCACTATGCACTGGCAATTCTAAACAATGTCAGTGGTAACATATTCATTCTCACCCACTGAGGTGAATCTACATTTTTGCGAGTTCTAAGAAACTGCTGTGTTTCAAAGGTGGAAATTTGACCCAGGAGAGCCTTGCCTAAGACCCTTGTTCACCACTTTGGTGAGCAATTTTAGTCATTAACTATGCAAATTCTTACCCATTGTTCTTAGACAATCCCTCAGTTGAGGAGGAAATACTGATTTATTTCATTTCATAATGTAAAAGCTAACTTCATTAGAAGTATGAAATTTTATGGAGATTATTCTGTCAACTGTTTTTTACCACTTCCGTTTCAGATGGAATAGAGGGAGAAAGAAGGTTTTCCAGTAAAGGAGCATAAGCCCTTGGCAAGTCTTGGCCTAAGAAGGTAAATTGCTAGTAAGGGATATAGATCATGGACACCAAGAGATGTAGCATCAAATATCTGGTTTTAACGTTTCCTACTCCATTCTTCAGAAAGGTTTTGTTGAAACATTGCAGCCTAATGTTAGTTGTACTTTGAAGAATTACACGGGGAATCCATGTCTGCATAGAGGATGGAAGTGATAGGTGAAAACCTTCAGGAGAATGAATAGCAAGAATGAGGTGACAAAAGCTTACCAGCATAGAAATCCAAGGAAATCTGGAGTGTCTAGAAACAAGAAGAATGGATGTGGGAAACATGTAAGCCCAGGAGGCACAACTCAGTGCCTAGAGGCGCTACGGCAGAAAATGTAAAATATAAAGGGATGAATGGAAACCTGGAGGGATCCTGCCTCTCTAAAAATTCAGCCAATGTTAATCACTAGCCAACTGCTGTTCTACTTACAAAAGTGGCGAGAGCTACAACTTTTCTAACAGAATTCCAAAATTTGAGTTTAAATGGAACATTGTTCATTTTTAAAAGCTACAAAATAATGGAAAAATTAATACTTTTTCTTATAGCAACTGCTGATACTCAGGCCTTGAGAATTTTGCACATGACAAGGATCTGAAATGCACATGATGGGGACAAGGATTGTCATGTGAATGAGGATGATCCATTATACATAGATCTTTAAAATATTCATATTAAAACTGTGAAACAAGGCAGCCCACGCTAAGTGATATAACAAAATTACAAGAAGTAATCAGAAAAGGCTCCACAGGGGAAAGGTACTCAAACAGATCCTTACTGTTAGGTAAGTTATCAACAGGGAAAGATAATGGGAAAAGCAGGAAAAGAAGGAAAGAAAAAGTTAGACACAGAAACAACATAGAAAATGCAGTGAGAGATTTTTTTAAAATTCAGCATGTTTGAAGACTTGTACGTATGCACTGGATAGGAAAGTATGAGAAAGGAGCAAAAGCTAGGTAGGGTCACACCATAGAAGGCTGCAGAGGACAAGTTGAGTGATTTGTACAATGCTCAGTATGCATGTGAGACCCTTGAAGAATTGTAAAGGTCAGTAACTATAAACTTATCTATTTATTATGCATCTAAATTTTCCCAAAACATTATCAACAGTGGCAAATTCATAACATAATTTTCCAAAGTATGCCATAGTACTGGTATTTTATGTCGAAGTTAAAGCAACAAAAGAGGACTGCGATTAACTACAATAACCTTACCTGCTTCAGTGAATGATGATCACGTGGTTCCAATTATACACAAGATAATGTGAAAATTCTTTTACTAAGCGAAGGAGAAAACCTTATGCTTAAATCTAAGGGTGGGGGGGGGAAGTGTTGCCCTGTGGCTACAGAGCATATTTGTCACAAACACTAAGCACTTATGGATCCCAAACTCCTACCATTGTTTTTCAGAGTCCCCAACGTCCAATGTTTTTTCTGCAGTGCAACATATGTAAGCTGCTTAAATCAGATTCTGACATCACTTCAACTTCAAACTGGAGGCTATGTGAGGCTTAGCAGATGGCAAAAACCATCCAGTTCTCTAAGTGTGTGTTCAGCATAAGGTGCTCGTATGTTCTCTTGGACCTGGGTGGGCTGAAATCTTCCCTGAGAGAGAAATTCACGGTGTTCAGTTTTATGGTGATGAGTCAGAACTCCGGCTACTTGAGCTATGTCTTGCTTTTTTTCTTTTGTAAAAGTTAAGAGCATACTCACAGTGGCTTACCAGCCCCTCAACCAGGCTTAGGAAAATTGAAAATTGACTAATTGCCTTTCTACTGTCTCTAGATAATTCGGGACCCTTTAATCATTATATAATTTTTTAAAATTTAACTTCATTCTTCATTTTTGAATACCTCTTCATGAGGTACTCATGACTCAACAGTAAAGATACAGTTTCAATCCTAGTAAGAAGAGGCCAATACCTAGATCCAGGACTGAAAGTGAAAAAAATGAACAAACAAAGCATGAAAGAGCCAAGCATTCCAGTTTACTGCTGAACAATTGATAATCCCCAACTTGACCTTCAGTGCTTTCCAGTCTGGCCCTATTGTGCTTTCCAGACCCATTTCTGTAGGTATGCTGTAATCATTCAAACCAGATGATTTTCTCACATTCTGTGTTGTCTCACCATGGTCCCTTTGCATAGGCTGATCCCTTTCCCAGGAAGGACTTTCTTCCTTCCCATTCCATCTTGGTGATTCTGGCAGGGCTAGCATGTAGAGTCCATGATGGAGGTGGAGGTGATGGAGGGTGGAAGGGAATGGTGAGGAGGGAAATGGAGATTGGAACCAGAAGTGAAAGGTCATGAACTTCTACTAAGGAACTTGAACTTCATTCTCTAAATCGTTGTTTCATAAAGTATCCATAGACCATCTGCATCTGACTATATGAGGACTTTTGTTAAAAGGCATATTCTTGGGTCTAGACATACTAAATTAGCATCTCTGTGCATGAGGCCCAGAACTGGCCTTTCAATAAGCCAGTTAGGCTTATGCAATGAGTTAGGCTTTGGTATTTCTTATATATATGAAAGTTTGAATGTTGTAAATATCTCAAAACAGCGAGGCTGAGAATGTGAATAGATGTGCACATTGGAGAGGTCATATGGAGAGCAGAATGAGGCCAGGAAGCATGGGGAAAGAGAATAGAGGGAGAAAGACCAGTTAGAAAACTATTACAATAGTCACTATTAACCTCTCTCTTCTGAGCCCTTCCTCTTTCCTTGGCTTCCACAGGAGGACTCCTTCTTGATTCTCCTGCCGCATCTCTGACTGCTTTTCTGAGTCTTTCACGTTTGTCCTCTTCTTCTAGTATCCCTTTCATGATTAACGTTCCTTCATGTTCTGTCTGCATGTCTGCAGTTCTCTTCCTATGAAGAGTCTCCTTAATATGTCATCCACTCCCATAGCTTCAGGTGCTACATGTATACTGATGCCCCACAAATTTATATCTCAAGACAGCAGACTTACATTTTTAACTACCTAATAAGATGTTCTAACTAGTATTTCATGAGCATGTTCAAAATTCACACTCTTCTCTGTCCCTATACCTACTTCTCTTTCTTTAGTACCAATCTCATATGCAGTGGGATTGCAAAATCCACCCCAAGACAGACAGCAGAGTCTTAAATGTGTCCTATTCTTCATGCCATCCCTCCACTATTTGCTTCTTGCCTTATCTTCTACTAACAATTGCCTCTTCACATCTGTACCTTTCTTTATATTTCCACCACCATATATTTGGTTCAGACCCCACATCCTGAGAAAATCCCTAAAACTTATCCCTTCCTCAACCAACAAAAAGGCCAAATAGAATGTGCATGACAGAGAAACAGGGAAAATCCCCCTAATCAAAGAGTATGAAGTGCCCCACTGAAGAAAATCTTTAATTTAAGGCTTCATATATTCAGTATTTATTTGCCAAAGTGTAAATATCTTTCTGTCACAAGATTCTAATTGCATCCTACTACAACTGTAGCATTAATAGATGGCCTCAACTTGTCACTGTCCAGACATGATGTGATCTCCTAAGTACCACAATGATGGCATGAGGGAAGAGAAACACTAAGTGGAAACTAGAACTGACTCTTTCAGGCCAGTTCTGTTCCCTAGTCTGATATATCAAAATAGTGGCTTTCAGAGGGAGAAAACAGAAGAAATGTACACACATACACATAAAATAAAAGCAATTATGGCCGCATTCCTCTGCCTGTTAATTAAGACTGAGGTAATGGTGGCAGATTTTAATGTGACTCAGGATTCCAAGAACTCAACTCAAGAAGTCCCAGAGTTGGTGGATTAACTGAAGGCTCCTCAGGGAATGGGAGTTTCCCTCACTTGCAAGTCTGCTGGCTGCTAGAGAGCACTAGTTGTGGAGAGCACAGACAGCCAAGAACCCCAGAACAGAGGAGTCCTGGAGACAGGCCTGCCTCCTCAAGTCTTCGAGTGAGGTGAAGAACATTCTAATGCCACTTAGTCCACAGAGAATTTCAGCCTCCATGTGCACCTGAATGGTAACCAGGACCATGATTACCGTTCTATCATGACTACCAGTATTGGGGTTGCCAATTACTGTGGCCACTCCAATATCGAATGCTCTTTCTTCAGTTACTACTGTTCTAGCACTTTGTACAAGATATACCATTTAGTCTTCTCCAGAAGCACATGAAGTAGATATTGTTATCTCCAATTCAGCTGCAAGGACACACAGTCAGGGAAGTTAGGACATTTCCTAAAAGTCACACTTCTGGTAAATGTTGGATTCAAGATTCAAATGCAGGTTTATGTGAATTCAAAGCAGTCTCTTCCCATTGACTATGCTACTTGTGCTCTGTTTTATATCCTGTTCATCGTTCTTCTCTGATAAATTTGTGATAAAAGTGCTAACAAGTATCAACACTGCCTGTCCCATATTTCAAATACTCCCAGGAGGACTGGGTGGGGTGAGGGTAGATAATGTCGTCAAAGGCAATACTCCTTGAAATTAATTTCCTGTATGATTCGCCCAAGGGTATACTGACATAAAGGTTATGCCTTTAATGGTTTTGCATCAGACAATTATCAGTAATTAAAAACCTACTAGGCATTAGCTTATGAGATCACTTTTTAAGGTGGCAGTGAGCTTAGATCTAAGATGGAATTAGTTGTAAATTGTTGTCATTGAGAGACTTACCCTTTTTTAATTCAAATATAGGAAGGAAAATGTTGAAATTATAAATTCTAGTAAAATCCAGGCTTTAAAGATATTTTCTTTCCCTAAACTAACTGTCCTTATGCCATAGCTTTAAATTCAATTTTTCTATTGGCTTAGATTTTAATACACAATATAAAACACAGTTTAAACTTAGTCAATGTTTTTATTTAGATTTTTATTCTTCCTTAAAAACAAAACTGTGAAAAAAAAAATAGAAAGAAAAAGATTGGCTGCATTTGTTCAACACACTCAGCACATGCTGTTATAGAAAGATTTGTCCTACAAGCATGAATCTGCTAAAGATTCATAAAATATGCCATTTGTATTTTTTAGCATTCCTTCAGGCATAGATCCATAAAAGATTATGTACTTAGTATCTTCCGTAAACAAAAGATGCACACATCTTTCATTTGATATATCAGAGCTAGTTTCCCAAATAAGCTCTTTCCTTCTTCCTGTTCTTCTCTAATTGCTTTTTACCCCTCTTTTCTCTATTTTCCTGCACAGGACTTAACTTCTTTCTAGTAATTAGAAAACAAGCCAGGTGATGACATCAGCAAGAATGGTGGAGTAAGGACTTCCAAAAATCCTCTTACTAATAAAAGCAACTAGAACACTAGCAAAAAAAATTGTCAAAATCAACTTTTCAGAACACTGTAAATTAACCAAAGGCATATAACAATTCAGGAAGCTTTTATTCAAGAAAAACTGCTGAATCTTGGTTTAAAAAAAAATGAGCTTTTTGTCATTGTAACTTGCCCTATTCCCATCCGCTTCTCCCTAGCTCTGTGGTAGCCATGAAAACTGACAGCCTGCAATAAAATTGTAAACTAGCAGCATAGAAGCCACTGGAAGGGTCAGAAAGGGGCTGGAGCTCTTTCAAAGCCTCATTCTTAAAGAATTGTCATTATTTGAACTGTCTGGCAGTTTCCTGAGAAACCCTACTGTCAAGGAATATCTTTATTTGACCTCAGGAGCTCACCTAATGAAAACAGTCTTTTTCTTAGAGGTGTTTGTCAAAAACAATCAGTGGCATTATTTAACGTCATGTCTGCTGAGATGGTGGTAACAGTTGAGGCAAACAACAAGCTAATCAAAAAACTTAGAAGAAAAAGCTGGGAAAGAATGTGACAAGCATGCAGAAAAATTGGGACCTTTCTTTATACACTGCTAGTAGAAGTGTAAAATGGTATAGCCACTTTGGAAAATAGTCTGGCAATTTTTCAAATACTTAAACACAGAATTACCATAAGCCAGAAATTCCATTCCCATGCATATGTGAAAAAAGAGTTAAAAATACACGTCCAGAACAAAAACTTATGCATGAATGTTTAAAATAGCCAAAAAAGTGGAAACAACCCAAATATCCATCAATTGATTAACAGATAAATAAATGTGGCATATCTATATATAGAGTATTATCAACCCTACAAAGAAATAAAGTACTGATCCATGGGTAAACCTATATCTGTAGATATAGATTATAGATATCTACAATATAGATAGACATAGTGAAAACACTGTGTTAATTAATAGAAGCCAGGCCCCAAATGCTACATACTGTATGATTCCATTTATATGCAAAGTCCAGAACAGAAAAAGACATAGAAAATAGATTAGTGGTAGTCAGGAGTGAGCAGTTGAAGGAAGTTGAGAGTGATTGCTAATAGACATGGAATTTTATTTTGGGATGATGAAAATGTTCTGTAACTAAATAGTGGAGATGATTGCACAACATTCTGAGTGTTAAAAACTACTAAATTATATACTATAAAAGGATGATTTTATGATATATGACTATCTCAATAAAAATAAATAAATACCAAATTAGAATCTGTGATTAAATTTTATCATCTGAAGCAACAGAGGAAGAATGGCAACATAACACATGGGAATGGGCACTGGATGGGGAGTTAGACATCTTCTGTTCTAGTACCAGTTCTGCAGCTAACTTGTTTAAGTTATCTGCAGCAAGCTACTAACCACTCTGGGCTTTATTTCCCTTAAAGACAAAATGAAGATTTTTGACTGTATGACCCTTTGTCATCAAATCCTACATAGCTCTGAAATTCCATGACTCAATGTATTGAATCACTGTTCTTATCATCAAACTCTTCCCTTATGAACCCAAGATTAAAAAAATGACACACTGTTCTCTGAAACAAATAAAAAAACAATAACAAATAATAATCTATGATGTACCAGGCATTATCCTGGGTGGTTGGGATACATCATTGAATAAAACAGGCAAAGATCCTTGTCTTTATGGAGCTGACAATTTCAGTAAAAGTGTTCTTGCTTCCTGCCTGCCCTCATCCAAAATTACTATCTGTGTATATTAATAGTAATAAAACTTCGAAGTTTTGATACCAGATTAGTTAATTATCATCATTTGTCTTTTTGAATAAATGTTACACCATAGAAGTCTACCTGGATTAAACTTCTGCTGACTGAATTTTGTATAAGAAACAGACATCTTACTATCTGAGAAGATTATTACCTAGAGGAAAAGGCAGTGACAGGAGCTATATTTAGAAAGTCAATGACAGAACACACTCACCTTTGACCTAGAGCAACATAATTTTTTTCTGTAACCTTGAAGAGATCAGAATCCCAAGAGCCTGGTTAATAACTTGTAGCATACTACCCGCTGTGTTATATCTATTAGCATAGAGTAGATATTAGAATTCAGAGTTAAACTAGTTGTGCTATAAGTCTCAAGCCCCATATTTGCCATCTGCTCTTTCTATCTTAATTAGAATGAATTTCTTGGCATTGTGAAAAAATTTCATCACCTGTATCTTCACTATTTCATCCACAAGACAGAATCAACCTCCATTTTCTTCTCCACATTCCTTAAAAGTAGGTCAATGAAAAATTCCAATACAAAACTGTCTTGTGGAGAAAAATGAAAGTATAGGCCTTTATGTATTTAACTTTGTCCTTTAAAATGTTGTATAAGTGTCTTTCTGTGTATAAGCCTACTTGTGTATTGATTAGGTAAGGACTATTCAAGAGTTAATGTCCAAAAATGAAGATAACAATCAGCAATTTAAGTATGTGGAGTTTTTAATTTTTGTTTTTAATCAATCCATAAAATGAGAGAGGAAACCGCATTATCTCTGAGGGATTTTTTTTAACCTCTAATATCCTTTTAGCTTCAAAAACCCCATCAAGAACATGGCTCATGCCTTTAATCCTAGCCCTTTGGGAAGCTGAAGCAGAGGATCATTTGAGGCCAGGAGTTGAAGACTAGCCTGGGAAACGTAGTGAGACTCTATCTCAACAAAATATTTAAAAATTAGCTAAGTGTTGTGGTGCACACCTGTAGTCCTCGCTACTTAGGAGGCTAAGGTGGGAGAATCGCTTGAGCCCAGGAGTTTGAGGTTACAATGAGCTATGATCACACCACTGCACTCCAGCCTGGGTGAAAGAATAAGACCCTGTCTCTAAAAATAAATAAATAAAAGTTAGATTAGAAAAAGACCCAGCAACTTTCATTTTGTATTCTTCACTAGGTATTCACTATTTCCCTTTTGAATCCACTGTTCTAAAATGCTTTCCTAAGAAAAGAAAGCAATTTTGAATTAACATCTAGTCCTTCCCTAAAAGGATAAAATTGTATCAAATATAGTGATGGTTTTTAATGACCTCTGGATTACATTTCAAGAATGCAGTGAGAATCATAGAGACTGTTCATCCAAAAACGCATATTGTTATCGATACATTTTTGCACACAGTTTTAGGGAGTATGTGACTCTCTAAAGCCTATCCAAGGAATTACTAGGACAAAAATACCAGCTCCAAAAGAGAATTGCTTTGAAAATGTTTTCTCTCCTCCTTCTCCCTTTTTTGCTTTTTTTCCTAGTTGGCAAAAATGAAATAACAGGAAATGTGTTGAAAATGAAAGCTAATGACCCATCATCATACAAAAAGATGTCTTCATAAAAGTAATAAAAGAAGTACACATTAAAACAAATATGAATGATTGGATTGCTTTATTAATCACAGCAAAATTTATCAAGGGTGCAAGAAACTGGGTTCTTATCATATATTGCTGAATCAGACTGTCGTGCTAAAGGAATCAGATTCTTCTCAGTAGGGAAAAATCTCCCATGAAAATTCATGTATATTACTGACAGGGTTGCAAATTTGTATTCATTTTCAGGAATTTGGTTTCGGGGAGCTAGATCATTTAATAAGACTGAAAAAGTATGGTAAAGATTATTTTAAACATACAGACATATTTGCAGGGCTAGAAGAGAAATGCCCAAGTACCAAAAGCAAATGAGGAGTGGGAAACTAGAGTGATAAGCTGATACTGAAACTATAGCTGCTGTGAGAATGTCTGACAATGTCAGCGACAAAGATGGTGTTTCTGGCCATACAAACCACAAAGGACAAGGTCCATGCAAGTTGAGAGTTGAAAGTGCAACCAATACATAAGTTTTGGATATTCTACAGAATAAAACCTTGGTTTAAACATGAATTGGTGCCACCAAAAGGAGATGAGCTGGAAATATTTACTGAACCTGACTTACGGGAGGGGGAAAGTGTCCCATGAAAATTTATAGCCATAGTTCTCTCCCAAGAGACTAGGTACAAATTTACACCATCTGGATGATGCTCGAAACCCCAAATTGGCTTAAAGCAGGATTGAGTTGGTAATACCTCTGCATGTCTGGCAGAAACAAATCCAAACCTCCTCTCAAAGATAAATCATCAAACCAAGCCCTACAATATTTCCACAGATAAAGCCACCAGACAGACATGGTATCACAATGAAACATGTAAAATATATGAGGTAAAATTCACCAATAAGAATAACCAGAAACAATAACCAAAAGACTTATAGATAATATTAAATAAGAACACTTAAAATAATAAATGATGAAATCAGAAACACTAGAATGATACAAAACAGTATTCAAAAATACTAGGAAATCTTAAAAAGAAAAATAGATTTCTATAAATAAAAATAAAATCATCACAAAATCTAACATATGAGTTAAAAGATTGAATGTAAATTAAAAAGAAAGTTGGCAAAGTAAAAAATAGATCATTTTTATGAACTTCCTATATTTACTCAAGAAGAATATAATCTCTAATTGTTAGAAGTAGGATTCAATATACATTCAGATGAATCTGTTTCATGTTAAAGCATATATATATATATATGTTAATGATATGTCTGCTTCTTTATCAATTAACGAGAAAAGTATGTTGTTATGGAAGCAAAGATTAGAATACCACTTCTTTATACCCATTTAGAAAATGTAATTTTAGGACGGGCACGGTGGCTCATGCCTGTAATCTCAGCACTTTGGGAGGCCGAGGCAGGCAGATCACGAGGTCAGGAGATTGAGACCATCCTGGCTAACATGGTAAAACCCAGTCTCTACCAAAAACACAAAAAATTAGCCAGGCGTGGTGGCGGGCGCCTGTAGTCCCAGCTACTTGGGAGACTGAGACAGGAGAATGGCATGAACCCGGGAGGTGGAGCTTGCAGTGAGCCGAGATGGCGCCACGGTACTCCAGCCTGGGTGACACAGCAAGACTCCATCTCAAAAAAAAAAAGAAAAGAAAATGTAATTTTAAATATATATAAATATACTTATGTATAATAATCACAAAAAAAGTAGTAAGAATAAATTTAGTTAAATGTTTCTAAGACCCTTATTAAGAGAAACTATAAAATCTATTTGCAATACATTTTCACTGATGTTAAAGTGATATACACCATAGTCATAGGCTATAATATCACTATATCATTAAAATATCAATTGTACCAGAATGAATATATCACTTAGCATAATTACAATGAAAATTCTAATAATGTTTTCACAGAACTTGCTAAGCTGATTTAAAATTTTACATGGACAACTAAAGGACCAACACTAGTCAAGCCTCCACCAAAGAAGTGGGTGAAAGAATTTAATCTACCAGATCTCAAGATTTATAATCAAACACATTCATTATGACTGGACAGAAATAGAATGGAATAAAGAGCCCAGAAAGAGACTATATATACATGGAAGTTTGATACATGATAGATCAGCAGAGAAAGGATGTAATTTTCAATAAATCATGAAGACCAACTGATTTTTCCTTTGGAAAATAAATGGACCATCATCACTTAGGAAAATAATAATCACTTTGGAAAATAATTACATGACCCTTTGAGAAATAATTCATCAGATCTCTATCATACAGTGTACATGTACACTTTAAATCCAGATGTATCAAAGATGCAAATGTAGAAAAAGAAAAACTTAGTTCTTAGACGAAAACATAGGAAACTGAGGCAGAAAAGTATTAAACAAGATGCATAAACATACCCCATAAGGGAAACTACTGATACATTTAGCTTTATTACATTTAAAACTACTTAACAAAACACACACACACACACACACACACACACACCCACCCACCCCAAAAAATGGCAAGGCTCAGGCTGAAAGAAGAGATTTGCAATTCTTGAGATGAAATATTAACATCCTGAACATTTAAAAAACTTACATAAATCAAAAAGTGGAAAATAAACAAGCCAATAAATACTAGCCAAAATGTAAGAACAGATAATTCACAGAAGAAACCTGGGCAGCCAGAAAGCAAATGCAAAGATGCTTGGCTTCACTGGTAATCATGACTATATAAACTTTTAAAATCACAATGGGATAATGTTTCACATCCATCAGGCTCAGAGTATTTTAAAGTGTAAGAATACACTTGGGCATAATTGTTGAGCCATAGGACCTCCCAAATAAATGGAAATTGCTCCAAATTGGAGAGCATTGTGATGCCTCTCTAGTAAAGTTGAAATTAAGTATCCCCTTAACCCAGTAAATCCACTAATATGAATAGTGTGGAAGATTCTTCCACATACTTATGACACATGTATAAGAAAGTTTAGCAAAGCAGAATTTACCATGGCAAAATAATTGAAAACATCCTAATTGCCAATCAAAAGAGATTAAATATGTATAGAATTCATGCCACATAGTAATTAGGATGATTAGTCTGGAGACATGCTGCTTAATATGGCAGCTACTAGCCACATTTGGCTATTGAACACTGGAAATATATCTAGTCTGGTGTAAGATGCACTGACAGTAAAGGACACAAAGAATTACCAAGATTTACCAAATTAGAAAACAGGGTTTGTAGTTTATATTATTGCTATAAGCTTTTATTTATATCCTCCCTTCCAGTATTTTCTACTGCTTTCTCCAACATTGTTTTCATTTTTAACAGTCCTCAATCACAAAGGTATATATATTGGGCATTCAAAAATCATACCTAAATCAGTATGTGTTTCTCTAATTTTTTTCACACATTTACAAAAAAAAGTGTTGCTGCTTTTAGCAGATTAAATGCATAAAATTATTTTAGAGGATTGAAACATTTAATCCTCATCTCAAAATACAACACTGAATATATGAGATCTAGAGTTTCAGAATTATAAACTTTAAATTTAACTTCCAGATTTTAAACTGTACTTCCTGTTCATAGATAATCATTGCATAACTACCCAGGGTCTTAAATTGTAATACAAGTTATCATCCATTAATAAATAAATATTAGTCACAAAAAGGCATTCCAGTTGGGACAACATTGCTGTTATTTTATTCTCAGACATATTTTAATGCAGTCTGGGAAATGTAACACCTACAGACCCAATACATTAGTTACACTCAAAATTTATCGGCAAAGAGAAAGTGAGTAGATATTCAACATGTACCATAAATATCCAATCACTAATGTAAACATCCCTGGCAAACAATTATTTCAACAGTGTCCACTAAATCTTGCTGGCCTAGCAGAGAGTGCTGCAGAGTGAACACTGAACCTGTTCCAAAAACCTCCAAAAACCTAACATTCTAAATAAACCTGCCAAGATTTCTGAGATGCATTTTATACAGCACCGTCACAGTCATAATGGAAGATGCTATGTCTAGCTCTGCAGAGAACAAATGAAGGAAGTCACAGTTGTTTGGTGACTCAGGCAACACTATGCTTGTATCAGTTTTGACTGCTCTATGACTAGGCTAACCACTAACCTCGCTGGTTCTCAAGAAACACAGAATATAACACAAGGTGTATTTTTAATTAGTCATAAGATTTTTGTCTACAATCTAGTAAAATCAGTCCTTAACTATCCATGTTTTTACTTACTCCAATTAGTAAAAAAAAAAAGCATGTGCTTTATTGTAATTATGTAGACCTATATTTTTAATCAAAAGAACACAAAGAAATTAATAAGCACATGTTCAGCCTTTGAATATTTACATTTATAGGCACACATATTTCAAAAGTCAGTTCTATTTAGGGAATAATTTAACCATTTAAAGAAAAGATGATGGTTAAGAGAATGGGTAAGTAAAATAGTATTAATGCCAATGAAATAACAATATAAAAATTACTATTCTATACCAGGAATCAGCACACTTTTCCTGTAAAGGGCCAGATAATAAATATGTTAGACTTTGTGTGTCACACAGTCTGTGCTGCAGCTACTTAACTCTGCCCCTGTAGTGTGACAACAGCCATAGACAATACATAAATGCATGAATGTGGATGTATTACAATAAAACTTTATTTACAAAAATAAGCATTGGATTAGATTTGACCCTTTGGCTGTAGTTTGGCAACTTCTATCTATAACATTCAATAGTTTAGAAATTTGTGATTGCATAGAATACTGTACTCATTTTTAAAAGAGATAGTGCAGTATTAAACAATTGTTGTACTACTTATCAGGTATTTAAACAAAATTAACTTTCTTCTCAGCCAATATTTTTCTTACTGGCTGAGACATAGGAAGAAAAGGCTTCAGTTACATTTGCTTTCTATCACACTGCATTTATCATACTAGTATTTTCTCTATTTTTAAAAGCAAGTTTAAAGTCAATATCACTATAAAGCATGATGGTAAAATTGGCCAGAGATAAGAACAATTTACATAATGGATTGCAGGAGCCACATCATTCATGTAATGAAATATATTGATTATTAAGAAAACTCAACAAGCTGTACTGATCAGATTTCTCATGCCGGTGTAGGTTTGTTTCACCACAAAGAAGCAATCGTTTCTCCTATTACCTTTGTGAAATTTCAAAGACAAATATATTTTGTTCTCTATTCAGAGAGGTAAGACATTCTTGAATGAACAGCTGCTGATTATTTTAGGAGCTTTTGAGCTAAAAATCAAGGTAGATGAATATTTCAGCTCAATCAAAACACAAAACAAAATTATCTCTTCATTGTGGATTCTCTACAACACCTCTGTCTTTCAAAAACTGAAAATCCTCAGTGAAACTAAACAATAAGGAAACATAATAAACCAGATGCTTTCTGTCATTTTCCTGTTTTATGACTCACATATCTTGAGAGTATAGTTTATGTCTATATATTAAATAAATTTTGTTGCCAGCAGCCAGGGCCATATTTGCTGTGAACTGACAGAGAGCTGGGTTCCAGTTCTTACTTTCTAATAGCCAGCTGTGTGTCCTTGAGTAGTCTGGTATGGAACAAAAAATATTCCGGAAAATCAGAAGCCAGGTAAATACTATAACTGTATGGGCTCCTATAAACACAGCTTCATGAAACAGGAGAAATATCAGTATTCGTCAATGAACATCCAGGTGATTTGATGTTTTCTACCCAGTGACCCATGACCAGAAAACATGATGTGCCTTGTCAGACTCTGAGGAATATAGGATGCTTCTTTGGAGAAGGAATGCCCCAACCTACTCTTGAGAAGCAAGGTGTTGATCAGGTCAAGAGAGATTCCCAAAGCCCCTATATAAGGGGCCACAAAGATCCCAGGTGATCTCTTTTGAATCTGAGATTCCAGAAAAATTCCCTGGCCTTGGAGTGCCTAAAATTTCTCTAGGCATTGCTACAGGAAAAATAATTGCTGATGAGATGAGGGCTGGGCTCTAAGGATTTTCCAACAGTGGACAGCAGTGGCAGGAGCAGAGAAAAACCCATAACAGTGAGAGACCAAAGGCATGGGAGGCAATGAATATTACAGTCCAGAAGACAAAGCTCTAAAAGGCTCCCACCTGGAAAATCTCAGAAATTGCCACTATTCTTGAGCAAAACACTTTATGGAACACTGAGGCACTGAGGACCACAGTGTCATGTCCAGTTCTATAGCAGATTCATGATGATTATTGATTTTGTCTTTAACTTTAGATTATAGGCAGTGTGCTTATTTCTAACATACATGCATATATAAGAATACACACACGCAAACTGGGCATATAGATATGGAGAAATGAAACAATCTGCTACATATCTATTTAATCCGCAGTCCCAGAAACAATTTCTTCTTTAGAACCCTTTCTTCTTTAGAGGTGCAATGGTGAGAGACAGGTAAGAGCAATGTAAAGAGCAATGTAAAGAGACAGCTATGAGCAATGTAAAGAAAAGGTTCACTGCTTGAACAATGGAAGTAAGCCTTCTAGAGAGCACCTAGCCCAGAAAATATTCACGTTTCCTGCTAAAACCATGGTAAACTATGAAATTCTTTGCCATGCAGTCTTGTTGACAGCTCCTAGAAGTGTATTCCTGAAGTTGCTACACAGTCACAACCATAATTCCTGCTTCACCCAAATTCCTCCAGTATCAAAAAAAGGGGGCCTCAAATTGAATGGTGTGATGAAAACATCAAATTATTTAAAGATTAAGTCAAGCATTTGGGGGGTAAGAAGAAAAAAATCACAGCAATTGGCAGAGAGTGAGTAAAAATCAAGAAGTGTTTGGTCTGTTCTAGACCTCATAACAGTTACAATGCAGGTCAGGCAAGACGGGACAATGTAGCATCCAGATTGGACAAAAAGAGAAAGACCTGATACTGTCTTGATTATGTGTGGCTAATAACTTTTCCCTTCACCTGAGGCAGTAGGGGTATTGAATTAAAAGTAGATCAATGTTATGTTCCAACACCCAGATCTGTTCAACAAACTCATAGTTATGAGAAAAACCTGTACTAAGATGCTATTGTCTTTCCTACACATTGATTCCTAATATTGTTCTTGTGACATAGTGTCCCATGATAAGACTGTAAACCAGTTGTTCCTCCGAGATGTAGTATATGCAAAGAAAATTTTAAAAAGCTCATCAATTATGTGCTAAGTGTTTACAGTACTAATGCTAGGATATATTTTTTTATAATTATTGAGCAACTTCTTTTATCAGCCATTAGGTACTAACAGTATAGCCTTTATATAGACAGGCCTGGGTATGTCACTATTTGGAGCTCTGTTTATTCAGGAGAGAAACTGAGCAATTTTTAGTTACTTAGCAAGGGCAGCACAGCTTATATAAAGAGTAAGTTACTTATAATTTACATTCAGAGTGTAGGTTCTGTTGGGGTCAGTTGGTTTTCTCCAGGCACAGTTGCCTACAGAAATCTCTGTGAAGTATACCCCACCTAAATATTAAATTAAAGATTTTGATATACAGTAATCAAAACTAACAACTTGACCTTACTCTTGACCCCATTACAGAATTTAGTGTTACCAAGGCTTATTTATGATCAAGTACACTACATTCTAAATTACACTAAAAGGATAGAAATTAGTCTTCCTATGTAAGTGGATAGAAAACATGTCCTTTAAACCAAGGTTCTTCAAATAACACCTATATTAGTAGGCCTTAGCAGGACCTAAATGGCGATTGGTACACATTTAAATCCTCTGATGACGCACAGATACATTTTGTTTCTGAATGAAGGTAAAAATTCAGAAGTCTTGAACACCTATTACATAAGGAGCAAGGAGGAAGTTCTACATTAACAGATGAAAATCTTGGCTTGTATATTCACCCAGAAGGGAAGCCATCTTAGCACTTCAAAAAGATAAGCTATAAGGGAGCCTTCAGGGAGGCCAACCTTTTCCTCAAATTGGATTTCTCTAATCCCTGAACTGTGACCAGCAAAGACTTCAGTCTGGAAAATTGATTTTTCAATTACACTTCCTGAGGACTCACCAGAGCCACAAAGTAAAAGAAACGATAATTCTTCTTTGCCCAGTGTATTGATGAAATGAAATCACATGGTATTTTTATACCCACTAGTATGACTGAGAAATAGTCTTGCAATTGGTTACCTCTTGATAGTTAAAATATTACATTCACTAAGGGAGGGAGGTTGTTTATGTACCATGTGGGGTGATACCACACACATGTATTTTGTTCATTTTGATTTCTCTTAGTTTTGTTCAATAAAAGCTGAACTGCCAGGCCAGAGTTTCTTCAAAAGCCTTAAGGAAAGAAGGAGAGGGAAAATAAACTGTGGTTTCATCTCAATGTTGTAGTATAACACAAAGACAAAACATGGGTCCAGCCCCCAAGGAGTAGTAATTCAGAGATGGTTGTATCCTGCAACAATGGCATAAATAATAAAAATAAAGAATGGTTTTAGTCAAAGTCTGCTGTGTGTTTCCATTTTAATAGTCTTGCATCTGTATTACCGCATGCCACTATGTGTGGCAGGTAGAGGAGAAATACTTCTCAGTTCGTCATAAAACACAATGGTGTTGAAGTGCTGAGGGTTCCCTTGCATGCATATCCAACCACCCAGCAGGAAAGTGATCTCTTAAGCATCTTAAAAAGAATAACATCTCCACCAAGGAACACTGATTCTGAATCATCTTCCTTTAGCACTTCAACAAGCAAAAGAAGAAGAGTTTTATCTTTCCTTATACTCTCCAGTCTCCTTTGGAGTCTTTTCTCATTCTTCCTGGTTTTTTTACCCATAAATAATTCAACAGGTAAATTCCTTTAATGACATGGTCACATGCCATCTGGAATCGTTAATTAAGATATATTTACATTAAAAATTTATCTTACCTATTTTTTAGTAACACAATTTTTATGTTATTTTTAAGTTTTAGCATTAGATTTTCTTTCTTCTCAAAAAATTAATAACTCAGCAGCTCAGTGATTTTAACACTATTATTAGTTTTCAACCAATGGTGAATTTTACAAGATTATTTTCTTTATTAGTTTTCATATTGGGCTAGATTTAGACAGCACTGAATACTAGGTAATTACTTAGGTTTTATCTCTATAAGAAGTTTGCAAGTTTCTTAGAGACAGGATTTATTATTAATGGACTTATTTTTAAAGTGCTATAGTACGCGGCAGTAACTAGTTTGTCTTCCATAATGATATTTATTGTTTCTTAGGCCGGGTGCAGTGGCTCATGCCTGTAATCCCAACACTTTGGGAGGCCGAGGCGGGTGGATCACCTGAGGTCGGGAGTTCAAGGCTAGCCTGACCAACATGGAGAAACCCTTTCTCTACTAAAAATACAAAAAAATCAGCCAGATGTGGTGGTGTATGCCTGTAATCCCAGCTACTCGGGAGGCTGAGGCAAGAGAATCACTTGAACCCAGGAGGCGGAGGTTGTGGTGAGCCGAGATCGTGTCATTGCACTCCAGCCTGGGCAACAAGAGTGAAACTCCATCTCAAAAAAAAAAAAAAAAGATATTTATTGTTTCTTCTGCATCTCAAATCTGTCTGTTAGTCTCTGACACTTATAAATCATTTCAATACTCTTTGTTATCTACCTTTTAGCATCCATTGAATCCTTCTTTAATCTCTACCTATTGTGTAGTAGGTTTTAAAATTGTTACAGGAGAGGTGAGGAGGTCTGAATTTTAGGCAGGAATGGCACTGACTTTTTAAAGAAACTTGATGTATTTGCACTTCAGTATCCTCCTAGGTTTAAAAAAAAAAAAAAGTTGGCTGCATGTGATGGCTCGCGCCCCTAATCCCAGCACTTTGGGATGCCAAGGCAGGCAGATCACGAGGTCAAGAGATTGAGACCATCCTGGCTAACACGGTGAAACACTGTCTCTACTAAAATACAAAAAATTAGCCAGGCATGGTGGCGGACATCTGTACCCAGCTACTCCAGAGGCTGAGGCAGGAGAATGGCATGAACCCAGGAGGCGGAGCTTGCAGTGAGCAGAGATCACACCACTGCACTCCAGCCTGGGTGACAGAGCAAGACTCCGTCTCAAAAAAAAAAAAAGTTTAATGCGCTAGGTTGTATACATGTAAAGTTACTTCGGGCGCTAAAATCCTAAGTTTTATAATTAAATTTCATAAGGTTAGATCAATATTCAGTTG
This sequence comes from Pongo abelii, assembly GCF_028885655.2. Lineage (NCBI taxonomy): Eukaryota > Metazoa > Chordata > Mammalia > Primates > Hominidae > Pongo > Pongo abelii. The sequence goes on from NC_085928.1 coordinate 186,606,661, forward strand.
ACAATTGAACAACACAGCTTTGAATTGTACAGATGCAGTTATACATGGATTTTCTTCCACCTCTGTCACCCCCAAGACAGCAAGACCAACCCCACCTCTTCCTTCTCTTCTTCAGTCTACTCAGTGTGAGGACAACAAAGATGAAGGTCTTTATGATAATCCATTTTCACTTAATAATAGTAAATATATATTCTCTTTCTTATAATTTTCTCAATAACACTTTCTTTTCTCTAGTTTACTGTAAGAATACAGTATATAACACATATAAAAATATGTGCTAGTCAACTGTTTATGTTACTGGTAAGGCTTTCAGTCAACAGTATGTATTAGAAGTTAAGTTTTTGGGGAATCAAAAGTTATACGTGGATTTTCAACCTGCTTTGTTCAAGGGTCAACTGTATATGCCTATCTTGCCCAGTTAATTCAGAATATTCAAAATTAAAATTACATGAAAGGTCAAAATAGCATTTAAGCTTCCAAATAATAATAGCATGTAAGCACTTATACCTTCTTAGAAAACTTTGCAAGTACATATGCTTTTCTTTAGATGATAAAATCTTGCTTTTGTAAGAATAATGTTCTTCTGCAAAATAGATGTTCCAAAGGTGGAACTGGAATCGATGGTTGTAGTTTGCAAAGAGATAGATTCAACTTCAATCTATCAAGACCTTTCTAACAGTCAGAGTTTTCCAATAAATGGATTGACTACCAATGGGGTATTAAATTAGCCTCTCCAGGGAATTCAGGGAGAAACCAACTAACCACTTGGCATTAATGAGAAATTGGACTAAGGATCTTTAATGTTCCTTCAAATTCTGTAGTGAGGGGATTTAAGACCCAGTCAGGATTTCTGAAGTTATTATTTTTTTTGAAATGTCTCTTTCTAACAATCAGATGTTTTAGCAGATAGAAAAGCCTTTTTAAAAAATCAATTTTTCATAGTGCTCAGCCATTTAGGATAAAGACACTTTTAAAGATCAAAGACTTACAGAGGGTTTGTTATGTACTTGTTTTGTTTTGTTTTGTTTTTCCTAAAAAGGGATAAGTATCGGCCAGAGCCCGCATAATAAGCTGGATTTATAATATTTTGCCCTACAGGGGAAAAAAAGTTTGTTGTAGTAGGAGGAAACTACAGCCCACTGTCTGGTAGATTAGCTGGACAGTCCTATGAATCTTAATAGGCATTGTCATCTATATACAAAGTCATTCCCAGATAAATGCATTAAAGACATGGAGAACACATGACTTTAGCACATATGTTGTTATTATCCAGAGAAACAGTTATAGTCTATTTGGATCCAAATAGACAAGGGATAAGGAATGCAGGACGTCATGACAGTGGCTCCTTTCCATCTCTTCCCAATTCTACATCATTTAGAGATGTATTTTTAGAGCACATGGAGCAATTAGTTTATGTTCCATAAATAATGATGCTATATTTACATCTCTTCAGACCCAGTCTGAAATCATGTCTACCTGTGTCTCTGGCCTGCAGAGACTTAAACATAGCTTGGCTCAAATAAGATCTCAACTCCTTTGTCACCATAGCGGAAATAATTAATAAGAAACTTTATTCCTTGTACTTAGAAAAGCACCTGAAAAATAGCTTCAGAACTCAGAACCAAAGACAAAAGGTTATAACCCTGGGATTAAACTGCTTCTCAGAGATCAGATGCCTCCAAGAAGTATGGTGGGTTTCTCTGACTACAGAAGGCCAGGAGATGGAAAGGCTAACCCTGAAATGAGGAAAGAGCAGTAAAAGCAGAGATCAGAGAATAACTATCTGCAACTTAACAGGGCCTGAAAACCTACACAATTATGCACCAGTAATGCAGACATTCAAGTAAGGTTCTTGCTGTTTACAATACCGTATTTGGCAAACCTCAGCCTAGCAAGTCCAAGAAAAAATGTCAACTAAGCTAAAGGGGCTGAAAAGCTAGAGTTGATCCAGAAAAAATAATCAGAATAGATATCCTGTGATATAGAACTGCTAGAGGAGATAACTTAGGATCTGAATGAAAATATATTCACTTGAGAATTTTTCAAGTGAAACATAAAGACCTCCTGGAGCTAAAAGTTACAATTTCCAAATTTAAAAATTCAACAGATGAGTTGAAGGATAAAGCACTATTGAGGCCCAAATTAGTGATTTGGAAGGTTAAGTGTGAGAACTCTCACATTGTTTTAAAATACAGAGCAAATTAAGGAGATGAAAATCACCAGATAAAAATAAAATAAGACAATTAAAGAATAAATGCAGAATAACTAACATAAGAATATTTTGTTAGCTCCAGAGGAAAAACAGAAGCAGATGGAAGAAAAGAAAATAAACTAATATTAGAAGGAAAATTTCCCAAGGAAAGGAAGAGACCTGAGTCTAAAAATTCAAGGGACTCACTAAGGGCTGGATTGATGAGAAAAGACATGCAACTAAGCATGCCTTGGTAACTTCATGAACTTGGAAGATAAATTTTTAAAAACTTTCACAGACTTTCCAGCTGAAAGAATCACTTAGCTAATAAAGGGAAATTAAAGCCAAACTGAGGATGACTAGAAAATAGAGGAGTAGAAGCAATCTGGCTTCACTCTCCTCCACAGAAAACCACCACCAACTACCCAGTGCCAAAATTATCACCAGCAATTTTCCAGGACTCAAAACTGAGTCTGTGATAATCCCAGGGGCCACAGAGAAGTGAAAAACTATGAGCAGAAAGTAAGATAAATGGAACTCTCTAGCCATAACACCTCTCGCCCAAACTTCCAGGCACTTCCTGGAAAAGTCCTCCTGGACTCACTGGAAAAAGTGAGCTTGAGGCAGACATCCAGCTTCCCCATAACCTTGAGTTCCTTCACAGGAAAACTGTTCCTGCTTCAATCCATGGAAAGCATCAAGAGTGCCTGCAGGGTGAATAATTCTGAGGGCAGCTGGAAATAAAGAGTGGAGGTGGGGCTAGCAACCCCCGGCATGAGAAACTCAGTGGCTGCTCTTCATGTCAGCCAAAGGAGATGCCAAACCAGAGATGCTGTTCAGCAGCATCATGCTGTAAGAGGCATGCTCCATAGGTCCTCTGGACACAAACCCCTAGCCAGTCTTCTCACACAGCCAGAGTACCCCATCTGGGATGGGCAGTGCTCCAAACTTTTGTGAGGGCCACAATAAACCTGGACTTACTGTCCTATCAAGTGCCTAAAAGGAGGCAGCAGTCCTGAACTAAAGGAATCCAATAGTCAATCCGCATAAAACCTTTAGACAGGTATACTTGTAAAAGACCAAGCCAAGCCAGACAACAAAGACTGGAATAACCAACACTTCCATGTGAAGACATGACATATGTGTATTAAAAAAAAAAAAAAGAGAGAGAGAGAGAGAAAACAGGGAGCCATGACATTCGCAAATGGAAAAAACAATGACCCAGTAACCAAACCTAAAGAGATAGTAATGTGTGATTTTTCAGATCAAGAATTCAAAATAGTAATTTTGAGGAAACTCCAGAAGCAATAAAATGGCAGTAGTAAGTCCTTACCTATCAATGTAAATGTAATAAATTATCCAATCAAATTCACACTAGTACCAGACATCTCACCTTCAATCCAGAGTAAATAATAGCCAGTGGAATAGCATTAACAGAACCACTGAAGAAAATGATCATAGTCCAAGAATCCTACACGCAAATGATATATTAATTACAGGTTGAGGTGAAAGAAAAATATTTTAGGAAGTACAAGACATCAGAGAATATATCACCTACGTACTACCTCTGAGGAAAACACTTTAGAAAATGTCCTAATCAAGAAAAAAAATCAATAAATGTTAGTTATTACTAGTATTGTTACTAAATGATCCTACCAAAAATAAAGAAATTAGGTAAAAGAAAGAGTAGTAAATGTAATCCAAGTGTAACAATAGGATTTTAAAAAATACTTTCGAATTAATAAGGGGGAGGGCTAGCAGACAGAACAGAAACTTGAACAAAGCAGAAACAATAAATAAAAATAAAATATAGAAATAAAAACAGAATTTTTGAGATCGATAGATAGATATCACCATGGAATACTCTCCAGCCATAAAAAGGAATGAAATAATGGCATTTATAGCAACGTGAATGGAACTGGAGATCATTATTCTAAGTGAAGTAACTCAAGAATGGAAACCCAAACATCATATGTTCTCACTCATAAGTGGGAGCTAAACTATGAAGAAGCAAAGACATAATAATGATACAATGGATTTTAGGGACTTGGGGGAAAGGGAGTGTTAAAAGACTACAAATTGGGTACAGTGTATGCTGCTCAGATGATGAGCAATCTCACAAATCACCACTAAAGAATTTACATGACTAAACACCACCTGTTCCCCAGAAACCTATGGAAATAAAAAAAAAGGAAAGAAATTTAAACAGAATCTAAGTAATGAAGAGAAAGTGAGACAAAATAAATTTTAAAAGAGATTCTAGTAGTAGTCGAGGAGTCGGGGGGAAGACCAGCTATAGACTGTTTCAAAATAAGTAATTTTTTAAAAGCTTAATGAAGTATAAGCAAAGAGGTATCATGTAAGGAAAACCAAACAGAAAGTGGGATGAACTGGGGAGGGGTGTACAGTATCTACCAGAATGGGATATAACATTAAATATACTAGTCAGATAAAATGGATATTATATAGTTATGAATCAGTTAGTATAAGATAGTGAAAAAAGTGGCTGTGTAGTTGTCATAAACATGTATATAACAACCAATATAGCTGGTAGCTCACAAAATCAAACTTTTTTAAGGTGCCAGGATAGCAAAGAATAAAAAGTTAACTACCATGAGTCTTCAATATGTTTCTGTCAGAAACGGACAGATGTAGTAGGTTTGAGTCAGATAAAAATTGAATAATAGAATTCATTAAATGTAAGCTAACATATATTAAGAACTATACATACCTCAAAATAAACAAGAGGATTTCAGTAAATGTGTGTCCCTGTAATATTTACAAAAATTAGTCATCTTGGTCACAAAGACAATCCTAGTGACTTTTTTTAAGATTTTACAGTCACATTCTCAGCATAATACAATTAAAAATTAATGGACCTAGAAAAAAATTGTACTACAACAAATAGACAAAAGGCTCATATCAATGATGTATGAGCAGTTATAAATTGACATAGATAAGAAAATATCCCAACAGAAAAAAAATGGCAAAGCATATGAATGAGCATGCACAGAGAAGATATCCGAGGTCTTAAAACAGGGCAAACATGCTCACATTTACTGATTAGCAAAAGAACTGAATAAAATACTATGTATCTATGCCCTGGAAAAATGTACAGACATTCAAAGCAAAGAATTAGAGACTACTTATTTGAGTTGGAGGGATTTCCATTGCATATTATTTTTAAAAAGCAAGATAGTCAAATCTACAGAGACTTGGGGGAAAGGGTGGGAAGGTGGGTGAGGGATAAAAGTCTACAAATTGGGTGCAGTGAAAGTACCCAATACAAGTAGATTAATGGTCATCAAGGGTTGGGGAGGGGAACAGGGATTAACTATTGATCCCAGCAGAGATCATATTGGGGTGATGAAAAACAACTGATTTCATGGAGACAGAGAGTAGAATATTGGCTACTAGAGGCTGGGAAGGGGAAGGGGATCAGTGTGGAGGGGAAAAAGTGAGGATAGTTAATAGGTACAAAAGTATAATTAGATAGAATGAATAAGGTCTAGTATCTGGTAGCACATCAGGGTGACTACAGTCAACAGTAATTTACTGTATATTTTAAAATATTGAAAGAGTGGACTGGAATGTTTCTAACACAAAGAAATGATAAATTCTTGAGGTGATAGATACCCAGTTACCCTGATATAATTATTACACATTGTATCCTGTATCAAAACATCACATGTACCCCATAAATATTTATAACAATTATGTACCCATAACAATGAAAAAATGAAAAATTTTTAAACCATGTTTGGGAAGTGATTAAGTCATGAGGGCTCCACCCTTGTGAATGGGATTAATGATCTTATAAAAGGGGTTTCCAAGAGCTGCCTGGCTCTTCCATCTCTCTGCATGTGAGGATACAGCATTAGTCCCTTTTTGCCCTTCTGCCATGTGAGGCTGCAGTGAGAAGAGGACATCTTGGAAGCAGAGAGCAGCCTTCACCATACACTAACCCAGAATCTGCTGGCATCTTGATGTTAGGCTTACCAGTGTCCAGAAGTGTGGAGAAATACATTTCTGTTCTTTATTTTAAAAATAAAAATAAATAAAATACTTAAGTAGAGGCAGTATAATATTATGTACATACAAGTTAGTTTATGATCCCACTGTAGGGACTGACAGTTTCCCTAATAATAAATTCATATTCCAGTGAAGGTTCTATAAAGTCTTACCAGAAACCCACAAATCAGAAGTGACCATTCCAAGTGCTTCTGTTTTCCACATCTTGATTATCACCTAAACATAGAAAATGTCAGAAAAATGATTTTACTGGTAACATTATTGGTTTAATTAACATGGAAAATGTTAGAATTGGGCTTGTATTGATAAAATTAAATATAGTCAAGAAATGTTCATTGGGTAAAATACTATGAGACCCATCCTCCCTCCAGTCCCTTGCATAAGCAAAATAGAAGACAGTGGTGTGCCTCCCAAATTCTTGGAAAGATATCAAAGCTTGACCAATAAGCAGCCCTATGCCCAACCTTTGCAAATCAATGTGACTATTAGAATATCAAAAGCCAGCTTCCAGAGATCCTGTCATGTTATCCTGAGTGACCCTTTCATCTAGTATGGAGGTTGAAGAATTTAAAAGAACAAAGAGCCATGCCTTCTTCAAGCTGACAGACCCAGTTATAGAAGCTATTTTCTGCCTGCTTACTAATGTTTGGTTGTTTAGTAAATGTCTTTATGTGTGTAAAAATTTTGTCAGAGATTTCTTTCATTATAACCTGAAAGTAAGATTGTGAGGGACTGCTGACTCTCACCAGCTACATCAAACTAGTTGCTACCATTCTCAATCAAAGAACCTCTTCAGAAAGAAATTAGCTCTGTCAGTTCCCAACAATAAAGAAATAAAAGTATCTTTTAAAAAAGAAAACTATATAGATTATCTATTTATTAAAAGAATAATGCCATGAGTATACACAAACAAAACTTTCATATTTAATTTTTGGGAGATCACAGGTTTGCCCATTTCCATTCATAGACTACTGGGTCTACTGCCAACAGGTAAGCCCTTGAACCTTAGATACAGTCATGCAAATTCAACCCTTACTTCAGTAGACAAGATGTGAAAGTTGAAGGACACAGGTAGGATCCCTGATTCTATTCAATTACAGTATTCCAGAAGTAAACTTTTTGGAGGCAGACTTTTAACAATGTACAAGATAGGATAGTTTTCTGATCACAGAGATTTGCAGTTCTTTCTCTGTGGGTACAGACCAGTGTATATGTGTCCATTTGGCTGGTTTTCCATTATGGCCGACTAGTGAATGCTAAGATTTCATAATGAGAAAGTCACTGTAGAAGTTTCCTTTCTTGCTTGGGTTTTGAAAAGCAGGAACATGAATGAGGAAATGACCAAAATCTTCATCTCACTGGAAAACATACAGTAAAGGAGGCAATCCTAAGAAATAAAGGAAATTAAATTAGATAAGGAATGGATAGAAGTAGCTTGAACTCATAATTGGAGATTTTTATTTAATTAAAATGAGACCACTGAGAGGTTTTTGATTAGTTCAATGGGTGATCTTCTTCCACAAAAGTTACTAAAAAGACAAAAATAACTGGCAATTTCAAGCTAATGGAGGAAAGTTGGATGTCTGAGAGCAAATGAAGAGAAAAAAAACATAAGATGATAGTGGCTGTATATGAAATCGAGAGAATAATAGAAGAAAAGGGGACTCTATTTAAAGACATTATTTAGGAAGAAATTACAAGATCTGTTGATAGTGAACAAAAGATAAATTTCCCATTGATGTAAGGTGAAACAAACACACACTTCATCCATCCACCAGCATCTCATGAATCTTCTAAAAGTGCTACTTCCACCATGTTATCTTTCTGTCCCCAAAGGGGAGAGCCTTAGTTTAGAATCTTAGAATAAGGTCTAAATTCCTTATCTTGAAATTTAAGACTTTCTGTAGTATAGTCCCAAATTCTCTTTTTCAAAACTACCTTTAAAAATAATTCTGATAAAGGAAGACATTTATGCAGCCGACAAACATATATACATATAAAAAAAAAAGCTCATCATCACTGGTCATTAGAGAAATGCAAATCAAAACCACAGTGAGATACTATCTCATGCCAGTTAGAATGGCGATCATTAAAAAGTCAGGAAACAACAGATGCTGGAGAAAATGGGGAGAAATAGGAAGGCTTTTACACTGTTGGTGGGAATGTAAATTAGTTCAACCATTGTGGAAGACAGTGTGGTGATTCCTCAAGGATCTAGAACCAGAAATACCATTTGACCCAGCAATCCCATTACTGGATATATACCCAAAGGATTATAAATCATTCTACTATAAAGACACATGCACTCATATGTTTATTGCAGCACTGTTCACAATAACAAATACTTGGAATCAACCCAAATGCCAATCAATGATAAACTGGATAAAGAAAATATGGCACATATACACCATGGAATACTATGCAGCCATAAACAAAGATGCGTTCATGTTCTTTGCAGGGACATGGATAAAACTGGAAACCATCATTTTCAGCAAACTAACACAGGAACAGAAAACAAAACACTGCATGTTCTCATTAATAAGTGGGAGCTGAACAATGAGAACACATGGACACAGGGAGGGGAACATCATATACCAGGGCCTGTCAGGGGGTCCGGGGCTAGGGGAGGGATAGCATTAGGAGAAATACCTAATGTAGATATTTGATGGTGCAGCAAACCACCGTGGCACGTGTATACCTATGTAACAAACCTGCATGTTCTGCACATGTATCCCAGAACTTAAAGTATAATAAATAATAATAATAATAATTCCGATTGCAGGAGTCTTGTGAGTTTCTGTTCCACAGCTCAGAAGCAGATTTAAAACTAATTTTATATAATTCAATCTTGATCAAGAGCAGGGCTTTCTTATCCCACTATCTTTTAAGTGTTCCACCTTCTGTTCTAACATAGGGAGATGTATGAGGGTGTGAGTTAGAGAAATCAGTGAATGTACCTCACATTCAGGTGGAACACTCTGTGGGATGGATCTGCAGGTGGGAAGGGCCTGGGCAGAGACATAAGCACAGGTGAGCTAAGCAACTGACTTTGGTCTATGGCCTGACCATGTGCTGTATTGGCCTCACTAAAGGCCATGTCTCTCTTGCAAGAACTTTCATTTCTTCATTTCACTCTCTCCTGTCATTGGAAGCCCAACTTTTCTTCTCTCAGCTTCTTGTTACTTTTTCACTCATCCCTGTGAGTTGAGAAACCATCGACCTGTATGATGGTTGAGTATTTGTAACCATTATGGCTCCTCAGTGAACAACTGCAGACTCCCATCCAGCTCTGACACAGTTCAAGCTGGAGGAAATAAGAGGTCCCTGTGGGGTACAAGTAAAAGGAGGAAACCGCCATGCAATAGTTATTGCCGTGAAGTTACTTCATATGTCCTTAATTTTACACGTAATTGATTCTTTCTTCAGCAAGAAATGTTTCACTGTTTCCTTGGTATTTTGGTCTGCTTTTGGGGTCTAAGCCACATCTCTAAGACTCTTAGCTTTTCCATTGCCTCATTTCATTATCTTTATTCCCATTCCACTTCAAACTTATGGCCATGTCCTAAATACTTTTATCATCACAATTTTTCTCTACCCAATATATTAGGTTAGTGCAAAAATAATAGCGTTTTTTGCCATTAAAAGTAATGGCAAAAAATGGTAATATTAAGTGTAACCACCCTGACACAATGCCATAAGATAAATTTTCAACCCTGCTTCATCCCAAAGTCTGCCTTCTCCATATTTATACCTGGACTGCTGATTCATCACTGCTAGATAAAAATCACACAACCACTGAGATTGACACCATTAAAAATTCATGGCCTCAAACTATAACCGTCCAGAAATCCTGCAGTTCTTCTCCAGGAAAATCTCATTCCTATTGTCCACAGTGACTATTTTTATACTTCTTCACCTTCCTCAAACCTCTGAACCAGATGCTGCTCACTTCATTCTCAATAAATGACCTAACCTGCTGTTTACAAAGAAAATAGAAACCTGCTGCGGGGCGCGGTGGCTCATGCCTGTAATCCCAGCACTTTGGGAGGCCGAGGTGGCAGATCACGAGGTCAGGAGATCGAGACCATCCTGGCTAACACGGTGAAACCCTGTCTCTACTAAAAATACAAAAAATTAGCCGGGCGTGGTGGCGGACGCCTGTTGTCCCAGCTACTTGAGAGGCTGAGGCAGGAGAATGGCGTGAACCCGGGAGGCGGAGCTTGCAGTGACCCGAGATAGTGCCACTACACTCCAGCCTGGGCGACAGAGCGAGACTCTGTCTCAAACAAAAACAAAAACAAAAACAAACAAACAAACAAAAAACCCTGTTGTGTGGAATTACCTCAATTCCTCCACCACACCCATAACCTCATCTGTTTCTGAATATATACCCATATTCTATCCTCCTTCCCTTGCTATAAATGCAAAAATTAACATGTGTCCTCAAAATGTATTATTCTCTTTCTCATGTATTATTTTGGAGAGGTAAATAGGAGTTTCTGTTGTATAATATTGGAGGCTACCTCCACAATGCCTGACAAGAAGCTGCCTGAGATTAGTGGCTCCTCATTCTCCAATGGGAGGGGTTTCTATTATTTTCAGCTTCGCACAAGGTGTCCAGGTTCTATCACGCCAGGGATTTGATATCCATGATGGCAGGTAGCCAGCTGCAAGATATCTGTCCGTGACTCCTTGAGTAGTTGGTATGCAGATCTATACTGCATATTATTTGCTCTCTCCACTTAGTACAAAGGATGATAACAGGAGAGTTAGAGCCCCTTCCCAAGAGCATTGCTCTGCTGTGGGTCCAGCTGTGCCCAGGAATAAGGCATATACAGATCTAATGCATTTCAGCATATAGTCTCTTCTTTAATCATTGTGCAAGAATAAGTAGGGTCATCTTGCCCCAGGGATAGAAGTTTACTCACACCATCCATACTGTTAAGTGTGTCCCCAATCATTTGTATCTGACAACCTCTCCTAGGGAGTAAAGGTATCACTACAAGATGCCGGAACTAACATCTGTGACCTTCACCTCAGTTTTAAGATGTTTATCTAGTGGTGTGGTGGTTCTCACTCTGTATCTTACCTCCTTTAGGGCTGTTGACATCATGGAAGAGAGAGTTCCAGGTCACTGGCAACGGGAAAATCCCTAAGATGGAGCTAGGTGCTCCGCTTATTCTGACATCAAGATTTACCACCACAACATGCAGGGTTTTTGTTTTGTGTTGTTTTTTGTCTTGTTTTGTTTTGCTTTGAAATAGGATCGTGCTCTGTCACCCAGCCTGGAGTGCAGTGGTGCTATCATGGCTCACTGCAGCCTTGACCTCCTGGGCCCAAGTGATCCTCCCACCTCGGCCTCCCTAGTAACTGGGACTGTAGGTGCATGCCATCACACCGGGCCAGCTTTCGTACTTTTTGTAGTGATGCAGTTTTGCCACTCTGCCCAGGCTGGACTTTAACTCCTGGGCTCAAGTGATCTTCCCACCTCAGCCCCTCAAAATGCTGTAAGTACAGGCCCGAGCCTGAGACATGCAGTTTTGATAAACTGTACCCAGCAACATGCAGTTCTGATAAACACCAAAGCGACATGAATCATAAAAATCACAGCTCAAACCATATCATAATCACAAAAGCAGCCCAAAGTATTAATAAAAGAGAATATAAGATGTTGAAAAGTGATAACAGCCCTTCCTAGGAGAACAAATGGAAGGACAACCAAAACCATGATGGGCTAACAACCAAAGACTTCAATGGTTCAGGCACAATTTTGTTTAAAAATCTCACTTTTTAACCTTCCCCAGGATAAGGAATGTATTTCCTGGCACCCCATCAGCACTGATTCATTAAGATGGGCAGCTGGCACCCACTTTGACTCTGCCTCTACCTATGAGGTAGTAGATGATTCCAGAGAGACTTTCCATGGAACAGCAGGCAGAAGCTAACTGCATGGTGATCCAAGAGCCTAAGAAGCGGATTCTACCTGGTGCTGTTTTTTTTTTTTTTTTTAACATATCCATACACTTGATAATAAATTATTAGTATCCATCTTCCACTGGCTTACAGCATGTCATTTCTTCACATTTCTACAATATTTTGCTCGAACTTCACTATCATTTGGATTTTAGTTTACTTTTATTCAGGTGTATTTTTCCTTGATTTCACATTTTTCTCACGTGAGCTGCAAATACAACTAGACTTCAAACCAGAGCATTTGATCTTCCCTTGCGCTTAACTTTCCAGGAAGATGTCGCAATTGCCCCTGAACAATAATCAAAAGGCACTTCTCTCTCTTCCTCTGAAAAATCACAGCTCCTGGGTGGGGAAGTGAGTGGAGATGTTACATCTCTCACATCCTTACTTTAGTTTCGAGAGTGAGAAGAGATGAAAGAAGATGAAAACAGACTTCAAAACACACAGAAAACTCCTGTATTTACAAAGGGGAAAAAATGATGGTGTTCAAAACACTACAGAGCAATGTAAGCAGTATCTCCAACTCCCAAACAAATAAAAGAACCTTTCACAAAAGAAATCTTATGTGACCCGAGACAATAAACCTCTGTACAGTTCAGCAGCTGGTTTTATAGCTAAAATAGTCAGGCTTTGCCTCGACATACCCACAGTTCTGAAACATGAAACTTTTCAATACCCATCATGTTCAAATTATTGCCACTCCATAATTTCCTCAATCCCATTCCACTGAAATGGAATGTGTTATGCATAGCAGCCATTTTAAATCAAGAGGGGCAGAAAGTTACCTATACAGTCTGTTATGAACTTCCTAACCTTAAGTAAGAGATTTCAATCCCATGCAAGTAGAAACTAGTGGTGAATTTATGATATGAATTTTGTCTTTTAATTAAGAACTTAAAAAAGAGTTGACAAAGTTTTTTTGAAAGCTTTGAAAAGAGGCAAAATAGATCTATTGGAGAGAGTTTAGGAGTTGGAGAGTGGAGTATAGGCAACCTCACGAGGAGCTGGGACTGGGAATCAGCATTCGCTCTAACTTGTAGTGAACGTCAGGGAAGAGTAGGTGGTGGAGAGGGACAGATTGGGCAGGTGGAATTTAATGTCTAGAGACACATGGTGTCTTTTGGCACAACTGGCGATTATCATGATCAGAGAGGCAACTGGGTGGGGTGAAGTCTCTGTAGGTAGAGGGTACATGCAATAGGGTATCTGGGATGCTGGCCAACAACAGAGAAGACTGGAAACAAGGAAAGAACCTCAGCTCCTGGACTGTTGTGTGATTTAATAACTGAAGGAGAATGGAAGGAGCAAGGCAGCATTTCAATACAAATGACAACAATTACTAACAATAACAGATTTGCTAAAACACTGGGAAGGATTGAGTCTTGTACTTCATAGAGGAAACTGAAACTTTACATAGCCTTCCCAAATTCTCTCAGCTAGTGGGTCCCAGAGCCAGATTTATCAAAAGGCAGATCTACTTAGATCCAGAACTCATAAGCACCATGGTGTATTTTACTGAGCTAGAAAGAGCAGAGGTGCAGGGAACTCGGGAAATGATGCACAAGGTTGTGATCCACATATAAGTACATAGCAGTTCCTGTTTTCACAATGTTAAACGTAAGGAAACATAAGTAAAAGTCTACAGCATTCTAGAATTTACATAGCACTTTCACTTGGGTGGTCTCAAAACCAAGATAGAAACCTAGACAATCAGTTTCAGTGTCCAAAGACCTAACAGAATCAGCAAGGTTCTGTCTAGGATGACTTGAACATTAAGCCATCCTTTAAAAAATATCTACAAGAATACATAGGAGAAATTTTTTAAGACCTTGGATTAGGCAAAGGGATTTTAGGTATGACACCAAAAGCATGAGCCCCAAAATAAAAATTTGTTAAATAAGGCTTATTCTCTTAATAGTGTTAAGAGAATAAAACAGCAAGCATATTTAAGTAATTTATTTTCAAATCACATATCTGACAAATGACTTGTATCCAGAATATATATATATATATATGACTCTCAGAATTCAACATTTTAAAAAATCTCCCAATTTTTAAAATGGTCAAAGATTTTAAAAAAATGCTTCACCAGAGAAGATATACAAATAGAAAATAACCTTAGTGTCATTAGTCATTAGGACAATGAAAAAATTAAAACCACAATGCAATACAACATACAACTACTTAAGTAGCTGAAATTGATAGAACCAACAGTCATAAGTCTGGCAATGAGGCAGAGCAACTGGAACTCTCATACATTGCTGGTAGGAATGTAAAATGGCACAGCCACTTTGGAAAACAGTTTGGCTGTTTCTTCTAAAATTAAATATACACTAACCATATGACCAGCAATCCCACTCCTGTTTACACAAGAGAAATAAAAACTTATGTTTACCAAAATAGCTGTAAGCTAATGTTTTCAAGTGCTTTATTCATAACTGCTAAAAGTTGAAAACAACCAAAATGTCCCCCAATTAGTGAAACAGTTGCACATACATTCAGTGCAACATTGCTCGCAATAAAAAGGAACTACTGATATGTATAACAACATGAATGATCTCAAATGCATTATGCTAAGTGCAAGAAACCCCATTCAAAGACTACACACTGTATGACTTCATTTATATGACATTCTGGAAAAGGCAAGAACTGTCAGGCAGAGAACAGATCGGTGGTTCCCAGGGATTGAAGTGGAGGGGGGGCCAATTACAAAAGGGCAGCATGAGAAATTGGTGTGTGTGTGTGATGAAACTCTTTAGTAGCTTGATTGTGGTGGTGAACACAGGACTCTATCTACTAGCAAAATATATACTACTATACACCCCCCCCAGAAAAGTTTACTGTAAATTGAAGAATAAAAAATTGTAAACATTAAAAACTGATTATATATATATTTTTTACTTTTGCTGAATAAATTCTGTGTGTGTGTATGTGTGTGTGAGACAGAAAGAGAAAAAGAGAGTAAAGAGAAAGAGATTTTGCCAAAAAAAAATGGTTCTTTTATGAAAGTATGGGAAGTACGGGCTGTCCCCTCATGCAGTGTTTTATGCAGAGTAGCTATTCAATATGCACTTGTTAAGTCAAAATGAATAAGAGAATAACAAAGCATACCAGTTACTTCAAATTAATTTCACTTACAAAATATAAATACCAAAATTAAACAATTAATGATATTTATAACTGTCTCAGTAATGATTCACATTGAGATCTTTGAACTTATATCACTCTCAACACACAAAACTTGCAAAGTTACATAAAAGCAACAAAGCCAACTCAATTAATTTATTAGCATATTTAAAATTCAGGGTGCCAGTGATAATTTTAGTTGTCACTTTAAGTTATAAAGTAGCAATTTAAAAATCGTTATGATGAAAAAGAAGACTAAGACTTATACATATTATGTATGCTTATGATTTTTTGCACATATTAAAATTCATCTTTATTATAATTGATGAATATAAAATATATAAAATTACTTTAGAATGATGTGGATACAATGAAAGTATATCAAAGGAATAATATTTCATATGCTGAATGCATTTTATATTTTATTTTTAATCCAAACTTTTGTAGAATGATTCAATGCTACTTTAAAAATTAAAGTAGCTTGTAAAGAATACAAATTACAGTCATTATCATGATTTGTTTTAAAAACAGATCATTACAGCTTAAATAACTTTCATGTGAAAGAAATCAACAATAATTCAAAAAGCAAAAGAAAGTATTGAGAAAACAACATAAGTGCGATATTAGCAGATATATTTCACTTCTGAACATAGATAAATGTCAAATGAAATTATCTTTTGAAAGCATAAACTTTTATGAATTTATCTTAATTTATAAAATAGCTACAGCTGTTATACAAAACTCTAATAGTATTTATTGACATGCACTGAATTGGGAAAAAAAGATACAGGGAAATGAAAAGTGTACACATTCAATAGAATTTTAAGACGGTGTATATGCCCAAGCTCACCCAGTTTTAATAGAAAGCAAGAATCTGGTTAATAATGAAGCCTCTCCCTAATCTTAAGAAAGTGCAGCAGAAAATAAAATTAAAGAAAAAAATTATCTCACTTTACAATTGTGTATTGTAGACACTTCAATTGCCAGTTTTAATTTTTCCTTGCAACATGAAGCTTTGTTTTCAAGATAGCTAGTGCAACCTCACATATGAATACTTGTGTTGTTATTTCTTTTGGTAGAGACTTGACAAATATTCCTAATTGAACAGTGGAAAAACAAGGATATGGAACTTATATCCAGCAACTTTTTTTTGTCCAGAACAACTAGTTCAGAGTTTGCCTATGAGTCAGTAATGTATTTTACGGTGATTACTAATATTTTCTTAGGAGTTCAATAAATATTTGGACAAAAAACAGACAAAAGTTATATTAACTTATCTAAAGTATAGAACTAAATAAAATATTTGGAGAAAATGTCAACTCATGTCACACATCCAAGATGATGATGATAAATTATTTGTAATGGATTGATTGTTATTGGTGCCACAATACAGATAGAACTCTCCTCCTATAAAACCTCATCTAACAAGATTTACATTTCCTCTTACCTTTTTCTATAAAAGTGGCTAATGGTCATGTGTCTAGACTGTGACAAGTAAAGATACTGACTTTATGAAAAATCACAGATTATATTCAGCACCTAGCACAGTGACTGGCCCACGCTAATACTCAATGGAAGTTTATTGGACTGATGCGAAATGTGAATACATTCTATGTAAAAAGAATAAAATTATGCTCTTAGGACATTATGCTAGAGTCAGTTTTAAGTAAAATGGATATTTTATTTTTGGAGGGTTGGGAATATTCTCATACACTATATGCATGAGCAAACATTTATACAAATTTTCTGATGGAAATTTACTAAGATTATTTTAAAGTCTTCAAATGTATATATGCAGTGATCTAACATTCTTAATTCTAGGAATTTATCCCAAGGAAAGTATTTGGAATTTGCACAAAAAATGCCTATGTTTTTAATAATAGCAAAGACTGGAAACCTTCTTCTAAATATATAATAATAAGTAATTGGTTAAATAAATTATGGCAGAGTCACATAGTGAAATATCTTTGAACTCATTAAAAATGATGCTTTTTATGGAAGCACGTTTGTTTTATACATTAAGTAAAAATGTAGTTTAAATTGGAATGTATACTGTTATCTCATATCTTGTGCAAATATATGTATGTGCATGTACACATAGAAAAGTGATATGTACCAAGATGTTAATTATTGTTATCTGTGGATGGAGGATTTTAATTTTCTTCTTTTTCCTATCTGAATTTTATAATTTTTAAACACTAGATTTTATTTATTGCTGTTGAACAATTAAAATACAAGTAAGAAAGTAAAAAACTGATGCTTGAAACAAAAGAGTAACAAGGCCACTCACCACCACAAAAATGACTAGTTTGCCCCTCTTCTGGCTAAGTTGAGTGATTGGTACTTCTTTATCAACGCAACTCTACCCCTGCTATAATCCTCCCACCAGCTAGAAACAATAAATAAAGAAATTCAATCATCACCCATCTCTGTTTCTTTCTCTCTCTCTTTTTTTTAATCCCAAGGACTTCAAAACAAAGTCTCTGTTTCTTGATAGCATTTGATCCAGAATGAGTTTCTGCTTTGTAATCCATCCTTAGAACCATCGGCACAAACCCAATCCCATAAGAAGCTCCTCTCAACACTCCCTTATTGAGGTGCTTTCACAATGACACTTAAATGAACTCTCAGATCCTGCTGCACCAAGAAAGATAAACCCAACTTTGTGACTCTGAGTATTTGTGGTGGTCTTTGGTTGTTTCTTGTGATGATGATGGTGGTGATAATGATATTGGTGATGTTAGTTTAGTAGTGGTGGTGATTGTGATGATAGTGAGGCTGGTGATGATGGTAGAGATGATAGTGATGATAGTGGTGATAGTGATGGTAGTGCACAGGTGTTTTTAAAACTAGTAGTATTTGGGCCCCAAGAAACCAAAGAAAAATATTCTCTTTCACATAGACAACAAAATTATACTAAGTCCTATGACTTCCAGCACAGGAGAGGCAATCTAGTGAAACAGAAAGAAACTATACTGAGAGTCAGTAGTAATAGGTTCTAGTTCTGGTTCTGCCATTAGTTTACTTTGTTACCTGGAGCTAATCAACCTCTCAGGACCTCATTTAATTCATCTGCAAAATGAAGATTTCTGGATTGACTTCTAAAGTAACTTTTCATATTGTGCAGCCTTTTGTCTCTGCTCTGTCTAAGTTATCAAGTCAGAGACCCAGACTAGATGATCTACAGTCTAGGTCCACTACCTGTTTTTGTAAGTAAAGTTTTTATTGACATGTAGCCACATTTGTTTACACATTATCTATGGCTGCTCTCAGATTACAATGGCAGATCAGAGTGGTTACAATAGAAACTACACAGCCCACAAGGCCTAAAATATTTATTATCTGACCCTTCACAGAAAAATTTTGGTACATTAACATGCCCCTGGTCTAGGGGTATGTTAATAAGAGTTTGGTATGTTGAGGATATATCTTATTAGCAGATACATCTTGTTACCTGCTTCACAAGGTAGGGAACTCTCGTTCACTAGTGTATCCTTAGTGCCTATGTCAGTGCCTGGTTTCTAGCACATGCTGAATACATACTTGTTAAGTGAATGAGTGTATTAGAATGAATGACTAAATGAATTATAGCCTCTGGAGGGCTGAAATGTTTATTCATTAGTATTCTTCCTGTCTTGGCAATGTTTCTATTTGCTGTAGAATTTAAAACATATCCAGATGGAGGGAAGTTTATATATAACACCCATTTTCAGTGTTGTCATATAGCACGTCCAAGTGTACATAGTTCCAACTACATAACAGGGCTTAGTCTGAAGTAAATTCTAGTGTGATTTTCAAATACAGTAGCATCATACAATATCTGATCCCACTCAGGAGGCAAGTGTGGATTAATAAAAGTAGAGTCTGAGATTTCTGGAAAACACTTCTTCAGTTAGAGGACAACAGAATCAAGTAAAAGTGGAAAAGAATCATCATATGTTATAATCTTAGTACCAGTATTTATTGTTTTCAGATTTCTAAAAATAAGGTTTGTGGATCTTTCTTTTGTTTGATGTAGGCTCATTGAACCGATATCACCAGTAATGTACCCAAAGTCAAAAAGAGGTTTATGTAGCTTGCATCTTCTGTTTTTCTATATACTGGAACATCCAGTAAATTTCTCTCTCTCTTTTTTTTTTAATAGAGATGGGGATCTCGCTTTGTTGACCAGGCTGGTCTTTAACTCCTGGCCTCAAGCAGTCCTTCCATCTTGGCCTCCCAATGTTCTGGGATTACAGGGGTAAGCCATTGCGCCTGGCCAAGTAAGCTTTTCTTTAAGAAGAAGTGTATTCTTTAATTGGCTCAAGTGATTGTGGGGGCTGGTTAAAAGTGAAATCTGCAGAGTGGGCTGGCAGGCTAAAAAATAAGGGAAGAGGTGATGTTTCAACTCAAGTCAGAAGGCAGTCTGCAGGCAGAATATCCTTTTCCTCTGGAAAAAGAAAAATTGAGTCTTTTTTCCCCGTCTTAAAATCTTCAACTTATTAGATGAGGTCAACCCACATTACAGAAGGTAACTGCTTTACTCAATGTCTACTAATTTAAAAGTTAATCTCCTCTAAAAAATACCTTCACAGCAACATCTAGACTGGTTTTGACCAAATATGTGCATACTATGGCCTAGCCAAGTAGACATATAAAATTAACCATCACACTCTTCTATATATTAGCCTCATTAAAGTAAAGATTTGAAATGTACAGTTGACCTTTTCTAAAATGAAGATTCATAGAGAAGTCCTTTGTTTTTATATAACCTGATAAAAATTGGACAGCCTTAATATGGGTGTCCTGTTCCACAGAAACATGTATTCAGTAACAATGAAAGAAAATCACTGAGAAAACATTTACTAATATCACTGGCAAAGAGAAACATTACATCCAAAACACATAGCAATGGTTTTAAATATAATCTCGCAATCCTTTTTCATCTCGCACAATACAATAGCTACCCACAATGTCTGGTTTTTAGGTTCTAGGCTCATGTATTTAAAAGCCTCAAAAGCTCTTAAAACTCAACTCTCGTTGGCTTTCCCCCACCCTTTTTCATTTTTCCATTGTTTCACTTCTCCAGAAGTAATCTTTGCCCCCCCAGTGATGTCTTTAGCATTTATAATTTGTCCTCTTTGCCTTTTCCAGTCCCCTGCTTCACCCATTACCTGGGCCAGCGTATGAAAATTTGGGAAACCAGCTGGTACATACAGAAAAGGCAGGGAAATGGTAGTAGGTTTTCAACACTCACACTTTAACTTTTTTCAAATCCTATTTTTAACAGGATTTCAAAAAATTCCCCTGGTATTATTGTTACTTTTGGGAGTGGGATTTTTCCACAGGCGCATATCTTTCAAATTGTACCAAAAGCAACCCCACCCACCACTCTTTCATCTACCATCCACTTCTGTTCACAGTCTATACAACAGCGAAAATATAGAGCTTCTTGCAATTCCCCAACACACCATGTATTTTCCGATTCCTATGTTTTGACGTGCTATTTCTTAGGTCTTACTTATCCCTTCTCTCTCATTTTGCTTTCATGACTATCCACACATAATTTAACACCTAGCTCAAATATCATTCTCTGAAGCCTTCATCAGCCAAGTTTCTTTCTCCTCTCTGGTTCCATTTTGCTATATATACACCAAAAATAATGCTTTTCATATTACATTGGAACTATTGTTTTATGAGTCCATTCTAATCAAACAGAATTACTTAAGGACTAAAACCTTATTTTGTACATCTCTGCATCCACAATTTCATTAATCAAGGCTTTTCGCTACAAGAGACAGAAATCAAATTCTAATTTAGGCATAAAAGGAAAATTACTAGTTTACTAACTGATACATTCTAGATTATGTAAACTCAGATTAGTAACTCCAAAAGAAAGCAAATCTTTTTTTCCCAAATGTCCCACGGATTAATTCCCCTATAAGTTATAGGCACTTCTGTGAATTTATGTCAGGTACTGCGATTAGCCCAGCCTAAGTCAAATGCCTATCACCATGGGCTCAGGAGACATTGGCATCATAATTATTACCCCAACGAGATCGAAAGTGAGGAAAGGGCGTGCTGATACCAAGAGAAAGAGGAAAGATGGCAATATGATAGGCAGCTAAAGACCACGGCAACTAGAGTTTGCTACTCTGAACTTAGCACAACATGTGGTACTTGATAGGTGCTCAAAACATATTAAATTAATAAACAAACAGTAGTTGTTCTTCTTGGTTCTATAGTGTTCTTAGGATCCAAAAACAACTTTACCAGCATATTGTATTTCTGAAGACAATTACCAACAATAATTCACCTCAGATTTCACAGCATTAAATTCTGATACTTTATAAACCAACAGTTCCCCAAATATTTCCAACCTATGACTTTGGAAATGCAATGGTAACATCATGTAAAAAATTGAGAAAGTTTACAAGTAATCAAAAATTCTCATCAAGGTTTAAACATACACACATATACCCACATTAATTTATATATTTATATTTATGCCCACAAATATACACACATTAATATTTATGCACACACATATATGTACACACATAACAAATGGTCATTCTCATATCAGAGAAATATATCCTAATATAGAGTCACCAAACCATAAACTTGATAAAATCTGTTTTGCAATCAGCCCTACAACTACATACTAAAAATGTTCTTATTTTATACACATTACAAACATGTTTTATCAGGCAAAATGTAAGTTTAAAGGATAAAATCCCTCCTGTTTGGGATAGTTTAGGCACTGTTTTGTTTAAAGAAAAAGAACTAAGCATGATGAAGACAAAAGAACAATTAAATAGTGGATAAGAGAGTAAAGGTAAGCTTTCAGGGCCCTTTTTCCACATGTCATATTTAGATCAGCCTTGCTTTATTGAAGGAGGTTGTCTTTAGTATCAAGTTACAAACACATCTTTAAAGATGCAATTTTTATGTTTTAAAAATTATGATTAAAATGTCATTTACTTTGTTTTTTAAAACAAGACATTAGCCTTAAAGTATATTTTCTTTTTAAATAAAAACCCAGGATTGACCCATAATCATACAAATAAAAGCATAATCCTTCTCAATAACATTTTAGAGTCTTTCGTTCTCTTTTCATTACCTCTTATCTTTGCAGCTATTCTCAGCAGCATCAGAAATCTAGAAATAGTGCCGAGCAGATATTTTGTCCAAACTTGTCAAAAATAGGCAACAGACACAGTTATATACAAATAAAGCCATTACTGAGTCTGCAGGAGCCAAATGAACTATACAAGTTGTTAATTAATTTTGCATTTCTAACATTTCAATCATCATTTCCTTGGAAGTGGACACCCACATGAAGAAAAGAAATGTAGCCACATGTAGCTATTATGTACAAAAAATATTCCTAATATACAAATGCAAACCTTTTCTTGGACAACATTTATATTTTCTATTAGCATCTGGCTCCTTTTTCAATAAAGTTCAGTATTTGTGACAGCCTTTCTTTCAGAAATGTGAAGGCTTCCTTGCCGTGAGCATTTCAAATGTTCAGAAATACCAACTGTGATTCAAATGATTTATAAGGTCATCACCCAAGAAAAGCCATGTACACTGAATTTTCTAGCTGCCAAACAGAGGGAAAATATAAAGAGAGATGTGTGTGTGCTTGTGTGTGTGTGTGTGTGTTTGGGGAGGTAACTTCTAGATTGGATGGTGAGACAAAGCAGTAATAAATAACAGAAGTAAAATGTAGAGTGTAAAAAAATAGACCTTAGTTCCTAGATACTTTAGCCTTCCACAGCCACCAGAATACTGCCTTACACATAGTAGGTGCTCTATAATAATTTTTTTAGGGTATAAGCAAAGAGAAACTGGGTCTCTACGTAAAGTAAAATATCCATAACTAAAGACCCCCTTTAAAGAAGGACAACTTGATCTACTTTATTCTTCATAATAAAACCGACTGACATTTGCTTAGTGCTCACTATCAACTAGACAGTGGGACAGGTGCTTTCCGTGATTGATCTGATTCGAAATTTAAAGTAATTCTATGTGGCATTTATTATTACTATGCTAATTTACAGATGAAGGAAGGCAAGCGCAAAGCTCAGAGGAGCTCACAGCTGCTGTGCTTTCCTCCTGGAATCTTTTTCCCCTAGCTCTAAACATGGCTGGTTCCTTCTCCTCCATCACGTCCCTGCCTAAATTCCACCTCCTCTCAGCCTTTGCTCATCACCCTTGCCCCACAGAGTTACACTCCATCTCACTTTTCTCACAGCACTTTCCCAACACATTACCATCACTTTTAAATTAATTCATTTATTTTTCACTTATTCATGACCTATCTTGCTCATTAGTATAGTCATTCCATGAGAATGGTGCATAGCAACAAGAAATGTACTAAACATATTTTTATAGGAATTAATAAGTGTTTCAAATGTCACAGGGCTAGTAAGAATGAAGAGGAATTCTAACACACATACTTGACTCCAGATCTCAGTAGTTGAATCCCCAGCAATGTTCCTTACTGATTTGTTCATTCTTTCACTTTTTTATTGAGCACTTACTATGTTCCAATCACTTTTCTTAGCAAAGGGAAAGCAGTGGTAAACAAGATAAACAAAACAAAAAACTTGGACTTATGGTGTAATGGAGATAAAAGACAATGAATAGTTATGGAGCAACAAGTGCTATAACCAGGAGAATGCATGAGAGGTAGGGGACTGAAGATGCAGACAGGGAGTGAACAAGAGAGGTTTTGCAGAGAAAATTATGTCTAACAAATAAGTGAAAAGTTTGTAGAAGTCTGGTACTTGAAGGCTCAGGAAGAAGCTTCACGGAAGAGGGAATAATAGAAAGTTGTTTCAAGAAGACAGAACAACATGGACTAGGTCTTGGAGGCTGGAAAGGACAGGAATGGAAGGAAGTGAAGGTCCAGGTCAGAAAGGGTGTTGTAAATGAATTATAGAGTTAGGAATTTAGGTTAAGAAAAAATTGGGGCACTATCAAAAGGCAGTAAACTAATCGTTATAATTACTTTTTGGAGTAGAAAAAGGGACGATGAAAGCAGCAAGACCTATTGCAGTAGTCACATGTAAATGGGTAATAGCAAGAAGAACAGAAAGTAATAAGCATATTTGAGAGCTGTTATGGATTTAGAAAGGAGAATTCATAGGACCGGATTGATTTTATATACAGGAAGTGAGGAGGAAAGGAAAGGGTGAAAGAAAACATCCAGATTTATAGCTTGGGCAACCAGATGCCAACACTGAGACATGGAAAACAGGAGCCAGAGCTGTAGAATGGGCAATGGGGAAATGGTGGTGTGGAAGGCAAAGGCAATGAGTGCAGGAGGTACATGGGGAGTTTGAGATTAGACTTCCAAATTAAGAGACCCAAGATGAAGTTTGATAGGGACCTAGAATTCACGGAGGAGTACTGAACTGCAGCTGTAGATTTTGTTTTCATCAGGTGCTAATTGAAGCCATGCAAAGGATGAGCTGGCCTAAGGAAAATACACAGATTGAAGCCTAAGGAACAAGATTCAAGGGAGGCATGGAGAATCAGGAGCTTTAAAACAAGACTAAGAAGACCCATCCAGAGAACAGGGAAAAAAGCTAGAAAGTGCCACAGGTGCCAAGAAGAGAGGATTTCAGAGTGAGGGGAGCCCAAAAGTCTAAAACTGTTGTAAAGCATATGTGGACTGAACATGGACTGAACACTGACAGACATGAGGCAGAGGTACGTAAAAGTCATTGATATTCTAGGACTGAATGGCCAGAGAGTTGGAGCCAGGATGATGACAGGACAGGACACGGACATGACATCTGTGAGTTTACTGCTGAAGACTTCAACAAATGGCATCTGAGTGTTCAAGGATGACAACAATACAGAGATGTACAGAGTATGCCAGACTCATAAGCCTCTCAAGGGCATGGGTTTTTCACTTGGGTGGAGGCATACAGGTGTACAGAGAAATGTGCAATAAAGATGAGCAAGCCTGGCCGGGCGTGGTGGCTCACACCTGTAATCCCAGCACTTTGGGAGGCCAAGGCAGGCGGATCACCTGAGGTCAAGAGTTCGAGACCAGCTTGGCCAACATGATGAAACCTCGTCTCTACTAAAAAAAAAAAAAAAAAAAAAAAAAAAAAAAATTAGCTGGGCATGGTGGCGTGCACCTGTAGTCCCAGCTACTAAGGGAGGCTGAGGCAGGAGAATTGCTTGAACCAGGAAGCAGAGGTTGCAGTGAGCCAAGATCGTGCCACTGCACTCCAGCCTGGGCAACAGAGGGAGACTCCATCTCAAAAAAAACAAAAAAAAACAAAAAAACAAACAAGCCTAGTTCCCAACCAAGGCCCTGTTTCATCCCAAGACATAACTTATTTGACTCAAAACAAGGAATAGAAATGAACTTATATAATGTTCTGAAAATTTTTTACTATTTAAGTCAAGAAAATATATGTATGCTTACTGCTTCAAATATTTCATTAAAAAACTCCTACACATTTCAATATTTCAAATAAAAACAGCTGTGATTGGATATCCTAGCTGTCAATGATCTAGATTTTGGAAGACTGTATCATATTAGCTCCAAACTTATGGAAGAATTTGGATGGAAAACAAATCTTTTAGCTAATTTCTATCTCTTAGAGCTCTGAATTCATGTCTCGCTGCTTTCCAAAACCCCCAATTCATTAATTAGATCCTGGCAAATAAAAGGGAATTTCCCTCATCTTGGCAGGTTTCTTTTAAAATGTTCTGATACAGAGGACGGAAATCATAATAGGATTTTTTAGCCCACTCAGTGGAAATGCATCTTGGAAATAATAAAGATTACAATCACCTAATATTTCACATGAGCTTCTTCATCCTTTCCTGGACTAGCTAGCACCCATTTGTCTTTCAATTAGAATCTTTAAAAGATAACTTTATGTTTTAAACTTAGGTGTTTTATGTTATCAGTTAAGTTATGAGTCATCTTTTCCACAAAACCATTTTTACCCTTGATCTCTATAAACACAACTGTAGCTAAATTAGCCTCTTTTATGTTTGCATAAAGAAAAGGATTCCAAGATCACAGTTTTTTTCTTCAGAATCACAGACAAAAATAAAAAAATTAACTCACATATATAAAAACAAAGTTTATAGTTATAATTGATAAGAAATGAGTGAGTTACTTTTCCTACCATACTCCCATGAAAAGAAGAGACAGGCTTTTGGGATAGATAGTGCCAAAAAGAGAAAAAAGTAAACTCTAACTCATTACATCATCTTTCTCCACAGTTCCCAGGAAAAGGCACCTCCCAGCTCAGCACAAGGGAGTTTATTTGGACCTAGGATTTGCTTTTCACATATCCCCAAAGTCATCAGTGTCAAATAATCTTAGGCACGTGTGAAAATCAGTGACTTCATACTCCAGTCTGAGCTTCATTTGAGATTTTTTTAAAATAAGTAGTGAGGACAGACACTCTAGGATTCCAAAAGACCTAGGGATCAGTCAAACAAAGTGATTCTGCTGTCCTTCATGGTTGCCTACCTGTAATTCCACCTGCCACCCTCGCTTCACAGCTTGTTCCTTGCTAACAGATCACTGCCTAATGTGCCACACATCCAGTCTCAGGTGAGACAATGACTGATCCCTGGCCTCCTAGCTTCTCCTACATTTGAGGGTGCCGAGAGAATGCAGCTTGAGCCAATGAGACATAAACCAATATTTGCTTGAGGAAGTTGGTGACTTTTGTCTTTCTGGAGAGAGGTTGAGAATGATTGGATGTGCTTCCTCTTTCTTCTGTCAAGGTGGACAAAATATCTGGCACATCTTGTGATAAAGATGCAGCAAACATATATATATATGTTTATATATATATGTTTATATATATGTTTATATATATATGTTTATATATATGTTTATATATATGTTTATATATATATGTTTATATATATATATATGATCAACAAAGTAAGGCAGCAGAACAAAAGATGAGAAAGCAATCTGATCTCTGGTGATAACTTGAGCAACTGAACTGATACCAGAAAAATCTCACCTCTGGATGTTTTGTTTTATGAGCAGAATAAATGCCAGTCTTTTAGGTGGACTTTCTGTTATTGGAAACTAAACAAATTCACAAGGGATGCACCTTTTATTGGTTTCTCACATTGGGCACATCGATTTTAGCACTCGGCTTGTTAGGTTTCTTTTTCTCCCTTTTCTTTTCAGCTGTCTGAGCAGATCTAGACTTTTTTCCCAACCCAGTGCCCTGTGGAGAGTGGTACTGAGGATGGGTTCCACCAGCTTTAAGAGCTGTACCAGTCCTTGTCCCTTTCTTCTCCTGGGACATTCTTGTGTGCAGTGAGGGGAGTCATACCTCCCTACTTTATCTGAAGTGGGCTCACCGGTCAGGTGCCACATTAAACCTCCAACCAGAATGACTTGGGGCTGGAAAATTCTTACAAAAAATTTGAAAATACATGTTTCATTCTTTTCTGTAAGTAAAATACATCTTCCAGGAAAAGGGTACACACAAATATTGATGTAGCTTATTAAAAACCCTAGTTAACAGAGCCATTATAAATTTATCTTTTTTCTAAGAGAGAAGAAAAATTATCATGTATAAGTTTATAGTTTGAAGGCATCTCAAGCCTCTTAAGGGGAATTTGGTCAAAGAAGTAAAATCATCCTGTCCCTTAAGGAGACCAAAAAGGAGAACCATGTCACTGGGGGAACTGGTTTAATTAAAACAAGAGGTAAAAAGCAATGTTCAGAGGTTCCAGGGAGTCTGGAGTTATACAAAGCAAAGAGAGCAGTGCAGACGAGAATTGCAGTGGGTGAGAAGCAGCCTGGGGCAGGATGCCTTTAAGTTAGGTTAAGGTGCAAGGCAGCTGGTACAGAGGCTTACAGGAAGCCAGTTGAGATCTTGGGGCTTTGAGAGCCTGTAGGTGATGTGCTCGGGGGCATGGGCAGAGGCCTGATGATAGATCGCTTCTCCTACACGGTAGAGTTGATGAAAGCCCTATGGGAAATCTTAAAAAGAAATACGATCTTTTCTCTTGTAACTCCCCAGCGCCTAGTATACGTGCAGTAAGTGTGCTGATAAACATAAATGCTATGTCCTAGTTTTGTTTTTTCTCTCCAACCAAGTAAGTGCCTTAAGAATGGGAAGCATCGGCCGGGCACGGTGGCTCACGCCTGTAATCCCAGCACTTTGGGAGGCCGAGGCAGGCGGATCACGAGGTCAGGAGATCGAGACCATCCTGGCTAACACGGTGAAACCCCGTCTCTACTAAAAATACAAAAAATTAGCCTGGTGTGGTGGCAGGTGCCTGTAGGCCCAGCTACCTGGGAGGCTGAGGCAGGAGAATGGCATGAACCCGGGAGGTGGAGCTTGCAGTGAGCCAAGATGGCGCCACTGCACTCCAGCCTGGGAGACAGAGCGAGACTCCATCTCAAAAAAAAAAAAAAAAAAAAGAATGGGAAGCATCTCCATCCAGACAAGTGTCTTAAATAACTTCTTAATTTAATTTAATTACTCATGCATTCATTTTAGCATTTACTACGTTTTTAACTATATAAATACAAGGAAGAAAATCGAAATGAACATGATCCCATCTAGATAATCATGGGGAAAGTTGAAACAATAGACAGGTACAAAATAAAATGACAAACTTTACCACCTCCCCCACTCATTCTCACCAATGATAATCATGCCCAGACCACTTCCCTCCCTCACCTAAAAAAGTGTAAATCTAGCCATGTTCTTTAATCTTTTCTAGAGAATGCCAGCTTGCTCCTCAGCTTTCTAAAGTGTGTGCATATACCTTCCACAGTGACTCCAAACAAATATTCCAAGGTCTCATTGGACGAGATAACAATCCTAAATTTTCTAGGTCCTTGGAAACTTTATTGAATAAAATGATACTTATTTGGAGGAGGTAAAATTTATTATGATCTTTAAATAATCTTAATTTCTATACTTACATCAGGAAAGACATGAGATGAGTACAGATTCGAACATATTTATTTCTTTAGCCATTCACTCAATCATCTTTATTTGGTTGCTCTGTGAATCTAGGATGTGAAAATCAATGGTCACTAACATCATAAAAAGAGAGACAACCAGGCATTGTGCTACCTCCTGATGAAAGTACACAATACTGCCTATGAAGTAACCTTCCCAAGAAGTCAAACCTGAATCTAGTTAAGGTGATCTGAATCAGATCACCAATTTAGAGAAAATATAAATGCTAAAGCAATACATTTAACACACCCCAGGAATACAATCAACAAAATCCAATCTGTTGGAAACACCATAAAGCAAATAATTTGATTTCTACGATAAATAAATTGATGGCAATAAAGAGATGAGTGAGAGTCTACATATTAAAAAGACACAAAATATAGCAACCAGTCCAATTCATGAACTTGATTTTGATTGGAGCAAACAAACTGTAAAATAAATGAGACAAGGACATTAGAACATTGGCTATTACTTGATGATCTTTAAGAAAATGTTTAGTTATAGTTATGATTTTTCCCAAAGTGCTGCTTTTCCTTAGCAATACATACTGAAATACTTATATAAAATGATATGATGTCTGGAATTTGTTTCCAAACACTTCAAAGGGGAGGAGGAAGTAAATAGAATGAGACTGGTCATGAGTTATAAATAGTTAAAACTAAGTGACAGCTACATGGCAGTTAATACTATTCTATTTTTGTATATTTTTGAAATTTTCTACAATAAAAAGTTAAAACAAAAGGAGCATACATAAACTATTGCACTGAAATAGTCACAGATCAAATAAAAATTGAAAATTAAACTCTTAAAACAGTTATTTTTCTATAATATGCTATGTAGTTATTTTTTACCCCAAAGGTACCTTTTAGAACTTAGACCAACAAAGTTGGGTAGAGTCTGTTTCTAAAAACTAAATAAATCTTTATAGACTATATAAATCTTTATAGAATTTCTTCTAGCTTTCCACACATTCTTTTTTTTTTTTCTCTCTCAGTTCACATTAGTGGGACATTAGAAAGAGACAATCAAAAGAATTTGGGGGCATGGTGGCTCACGCCTGTAATCCCAGCACTTTGGGAAGCTGAGGCAGGTGGATCACAAGGTCAGGAATTCGAGACCAGCCTGGCCAACATGGTGAAACCCCATCTCCACTAAAAAAATACAAAAATTAGCCTGGGATGGTGGCATGTGCCTGTAATCCTAGCTACTCGGGAGGCCAAGGCAAGGAGAATTGCTTGAACCCAGGAGGCAGAGGTTGCAGTGAGCCGAGATCGTGCCACTGCACTCCAGCCTGGGCGACAGAGAGAAACTCCATCAAAAAAAAAAAATAAAGAAGGAAAGAAAGAAGGAAGGAAGGAAGGAAGGAAAGAAAGAAGGAAGGAAGGAAGGAAGGAAGGAAAGAAAGAAGGAAAGAAAGAAAGAAAGAAAGAAGGAAGGAAGGAAGGAAGGAAGGAAGGAAGAAAGAAAGAAAGAAAGAAAGAAAGAAAGAAAGAAAGAAAGAAAGAAAGAAAGAAAGAAAGAAAGAAAGAAAGAAAGAAAGAAAGAAAGAGAAAGAAAGAAAGAAAGAAGAAAGAAAGAAATTAAGATTTGAGGCTAATCAGGGATAATGGCAAGGAACCAAGAATTCTGAAGAGTAGGTGTTAAAGGAGGTCTGAGACAAAGCTGAAATAACTTTAGTAATTTATGTAGATGATACAATGAAGCTAAGAATAGGGAATGTGTGTGTAATGGAGTCAGGTTAATTAGAAGGAGGGAAATGATTTCAGAGGAGCACACTGAGTTCAAAATTGGAAACGAAACTAAAGGAAGCCAAAATGTAGACATTTTAGGAGAAGAAAATTCTGAGGGAAAAAATCAAATGTTAAGGGTATCAGAAATTTTGAAAGATGAAGAGAAGAAAAATGCCAAGCTGTCCTGTAAATACAAAGGTTCGAAGGATGACTTATGGGCAGACAGCACCTATTTCAGAACTCTTCAGGCTGAGGGTGGAAGAGAGGGTCGAAATGCCATTGTATGAAAGTCTGACCTCTCTGGGGTCTAGACACATTTGAAAAACTCAGTCCTTCTATGGCAGCACATGCTTTACCAATGGAGGATAATAATTCCACAAAACATATTTCAATCACCTTCTGAACCTTCAAATTGCATGTTGCAGCTAATAGAAGTATTGATTGAATTGTCAGAGTCACTATGCAATTTTTCATTGTACAGGAGCCTAGATGGAGAGAAGTCTACAGCAGAGCAAAAATGGATAATGCAGATTTTTTCTTTATTGCATCATGAATGAAGGAAAAAAATTCCTGCTTCTCCCACTTCCACTCATGCAGACCCAAAAACACTCAACATAGACTCAGCCATATTCTCATCACATCAGTTCAAGATATTGAGGCTACACAGTTTAAAGTGTATGGTCTTTGACTTCAGGCAGACCTCAAATCCTGTCCTAACCCTGCCACTCACTAGCTGCGTTATTGAAATCATAATTCTTAACTTCTCACCTACTCCATAGGGTAGGTATAAGGATTAAATAAGATAAAAGTTACAAAGTACTTAGCCTAGATTCTGGCACATACTAATCGGTAGTGGTGACTATTCTTCTTAGGCTGCTATAAGAGGAAGAATCTCTGATCAGGCTCAGAAACATGGCGAAGGGTTGCTAGGAGTACTTGAAGAACTGCAGCTATTGAAGCCAGTGGTCTATATCTCAGCAACCTCCAATGTCCCTATGTGGGTGACACCAAGCATACTGCTTGAGGAGATCCCACTAGAGATAATATTAACCACACATTCAAAAGAAACTTGCCTATATGGTGTGATTTGGGGAAAACTCAGACTGTTTTCCAGTTAGTCTGCCATAATGCCTAAAATTCTCTCAAGGACAAATTCCTTTGGGGAAAACATCCAATAAAAGATGATGAACTTTTCTAAAATATTAATCATAATGCATATTATATATTTATTTTTAATCCCCAGCACCTATCATAGTGTCAGACAAAGAGTAAGTGGTTAATAAATTACTCTTAAAATTTCACTGGATAAGTGTATATCACAAATATACTATGCCTCCAACACCGTGCAAGGCTTTGGGGAGGCAATAGGGAACAAAATAGATGAAGTTATTGCCTTTACCAAGCTTCTGATCTAGTGAATAAATGAATTAATTCATTAGTGAAGTAACAATAGAACTGTTTAGATGCTTGGACCATATGACCTTAAATTTTTGCTAATGTTTTACAATATTAATTGATTTACCTCCCACTGTAATTTTTCACAATTGTATTAACTACTCTAAAATGCATAGCAGTGTATGGTGGCTGTGGTGGTTCATGCCTATAATCCCAACACTTTGGGAGGTCAAGGTGGGAAGATTGCTTGAGCCTAGGTGTTCAAGTCCAGCTTGGACAACATAGTGAGACCCCCTATCTTTGCAAAAAAATTAAAAATTAGCTTGGCGTGGTGGCACACACTTGTAGTCCCAGCTACTCAAGAAACTAAAGTGGGAGGATTGCTTGAGCCCAGGAGGTAGAGGCTGCAGTAAGCCATGATTGTGCCACTGCACTCCAGCCTGAGTGACAGAGCAAGACCCTGTCTCAAAAAACAAAACAAAAAAATACGTAGCAAATAAATATGGTAATGCTAAATAAGACCCCAAATTAATTTTTCTTAAAATACATTTTCAAATGTCTAACACTCGCCTTGTTCCAAGCCAGTCTTATTCTATTTGGACAACTGCTTCACCAAGTAAGCCAAATGTGGTTATGTTCAGATGCCCTGCAGGATTATTTTCCAGTTTGGGGATATGCTCTTCTCGAGGACACATTGATGACTGAGTTGCCTAAGCTGGACTTGAAGAAAAGGGAACAAAAGGCTTAAGCAGAGATAATACAAATTATTCTGAAACATAAATTGGGTGTTACCTTCCCCAAAACCATTGAAAAAATTAAAGCCAAAAGAACAGGGCACTCTGTAGGGAAAAACTGGGAAAGCCAACGAAGTAGACCAAAAGACTAAGGGTGTCATTAATGCAAAACAATGCATTGTTTAGAACACACCCAAGGTTATCTAATTTTGTAAAGTTTGTGCTTTTCATTGTCTTCAGCTATTTTATAATTCTGTAAAGGTAGACATTAACCTGCAGAAAACTGATAGCAATGCAAATAATTCTTGGTTAGAGGCATGCAAATAAACTCTGTCCAGTGGAAATTCAGTCGACTTCCCTCTCCCACTGTTGAAGAAGCTAGTTTTGCATCTATTAAGCAAATTTAAATCAGCCTTTCTGATGAGCTTGCGTATTAGTTGGCTGTTAAAATTCTCCTTTGTAGCAACCAGTTTTAACAACTTTTCCAGTTCCTTCACTAATCAGTGAGTGAAATAAAATTTTTGACATGTATCTATTTCATATAAGTCATGATTATATCCTCTTTTAACATTTATCCTTTACCAATAGTGTGCAAACCAAGTGAAATATCCCCACCGTAGTCTTTATAAGTCCTTCCTCTTAAAAGAAATCAAGACTGAGACAAGTTGATCCGTAGAAAGTGCTATTTGATCTTATTAGA
Source organism: Pongo abelii (assembly GCF_028885655.2). Taxonomy (NCBI): domain Eukaryota; kingdom Metazoa; phylum Chordata; class Mammalia; order Primates; family Hominidae; genus Pongo; species Pongo abelii. Next base: position 186,640,521 of record NC_085928.1, read on the forward strand.
ACAAATAGCATACATAGAAATACAATTCCTACGGACATGGATTTGATAAAGCAATCATTTTACCTTCCTGAAAGGGGCATAAAAGGGCATTTCAGAAGTCCTGGAGGATTTATACCTTGCCCACAGTGGAAGAAAATAATTATATTAGCCTCAAACCATCACCACAGGCTCATTTCAAATAACTATGAGGAACTACAGCCATATAAGCCAGTAGGTACTTAGTATTGTATAGATCTATTTAGAGATGATCATTTAGAGAAATGAATCAAATTTTATTAGTTTGTGGACAGGAATTTCAGCTCACCAAAAAATTATGCCCATATCTAAGTGTACTTTCCTTACTTCTAGAAGTTAACAGTGTCCACATTCTCTTCAGGTCCTTTTTCATCACATAATAAGGTCATTCTAAAAGTGGAACAGCATTTCTTTTTTTAATGTGTTCATAACATGTGATTTGCTAAATCTAAAATAATTTATGTTGCTGCTAAATTCCCATTATTGTGTCATTATTCATGGGTTGGTTATTGCAAAACTTGGACTTGGCTAATGATTTGAGACTGGCCATGTGACAGGTCTGAGGCAGTGACTCTACACAAGAAACAACATGTGATGAGGCCCAAAGACACATGTTCTCTGAATGAAAGCAATATACTCAAGTTATATTAAACTCAGGTCAGACTTTTAGAAATGGACTTTTGCAAATATAAAGCATATAATTCCCAAAAGATGCTCCTCTTATAGCTCTGAAGATTCAAAATGTTATGAATGAAGAAATAAACATGAATGTACACAGAGATGTGGAATTTGTAATTCATTAACAACCATACTTTTCTCATTATATTTAGTAGAAGCAAAGCTTCACCAAGGGCCTAGAAACCCAACTCACTACAGTCTACAACGAATTCTTCATCTATGTAATGAGAAATTTTACCAAATGATTTCTAAGACCCTTTTAAGCATGTAGAAAGTATATATTTTTAAGTTTTTTCATACTTTGCAGTTTTTCTTAAAACTTCAACACAAGTGAAAATTTTCTGACAGTGGATTTTGAATAAACAAAATAAACTTTTGAATTCAAACCCACCCAGGAAGATTTAGAATTAAAAGTAAGGTTAGTTTATTATTTAAATGATTTTTTAAATCAGGCACAATCAAGATAAATGATAGAAATCTTAGTAAAGCCCTCTGGATCCTGACTAAAGGAGGCAGCAAACAACTTTGGCACAAATATGCTAAAAGATGGAGTGAGGAAGATGTGAGCTCAGTCAATGTTAGACAGGCCTAGTCTAAGGTGGAAATTAAACCAGGTACGTGAAAATGTAGACCTGGAGCTCATGAGAGATGTCAGGGCAGGAGATATAAAATTGATCTCTAAAGCCATAAAACAGTGAACAGAGGCAGACAAGCCATCCAAGAATTTCAGAGAAGGACTGAGAAAAAAAGAAGGAAAAAACAACTGTACACTTCTCCAAAGCCAAGAAAGAGAGCAAAGATTGAAGCACCATGAAAGATAAAAGCAGAGCTCTATTCGTGCTCCAACAAATTCGGCAGGAGGCTCCAAAAATTATGGAATAATGGATATTTTCCATTAGCAAAAAAAAAATGCTACTATGGTCCTTGCTTCCTGAAAGTTAAAGATAGTAATTCTGTATTTTCACTCAGAATCAGAATGTGTAATAAATTTTTCCAGATTGGACAAATATATGTGAACACTTGTACCTTCCTACTGTACAAGATCAACCTGAGAGCACCTGGAAAAATAAAAGTGTTCTTTCTCTCTTTTATTGATTTTTTAAGGAGATGATTTTAATCAGAAAATACAAAATTGAGATTAAGATTTAGCATGCTGCAAAAACTAGGCATCTACAGTCATTAGTGTTGAAAAACAAGATCTTTATGAAACAAATATGATGTATTTTATATAATATCTATAAAATATAAAAGACTACAGATTCATTCAAGGCTAGTAAATAATGAAAGAAAACTAATCACATGCAAATGTTAAAAGAGTCAGAGATAATCATGAAAAACCGTGATGGTAGTTGTATTTAGGGAGGGGTGAGAAACAGGTTTTTAAAAGATAAAATGCAAAGACTTCTGTAGTTTGGTAGCACAGAGAGGTGGTTAGTAGCCCTGAAGAAAATAAAATCCCAGGGTTTAGACAGGCTACCTGAAGATTTTACAGAGCGTTATTTAAACAGACGGCAAGCGCTGTTGCTGCTTAGCTGCTGTTTGTTCCCAGAATCTTCTTCCCCTAGCCAGGTCACCATATGATCCAAGCAGTGCTTGCACATAATTATTCTCAAGGTAACTACACAACAGAGAGCTGGAAATGAGTCTCGGTTGAATAGCATTCTCTTGATTTGACTAATGCCCTTTTGCATCTATCTGCACACCCTCCTGTAACACTTGCAGGCACTGAATTGTGCCAAAGAGTTTTGATAAAGCTTCAGGGGGAGTCAGTAGCTTTTCCTTTTCTTTCTTTTTAGATTGGGAGGGATGGGGGATAAGAGGTGGGGAGATGTGCTGGGGTGCCACAAGTACCACTGTGAGCCTTAGAATGTTTCCCAAGTAGAAAAGAAGTAAACATCACTAGAGAAAGGATTTCTAAACCCGTTGTGCTTGTTAAAAAGACATACGAAGAAAGACCCATGAGAGCAAAAATAACAAACCAGCTCTCAATTCATTTTCCAAATCCTTCCAAGGGTTTAAAATAGTTAAACCAAGGCCCCAGCACATCTTTAACTACTGAACAACACATTCCTTTTCTAGTTTTTATGACTCCTCACACAATTTATATTCCTGCTAAGAACACTGTCTGGCTTCCTCCCCAAACCCATGCCATACAGGAGCCTGGCTCCATGCAGCCCTCAGGGTCCAGGCTGTGGGAACGCAGGAAGGTGGGGCTGTTGTAACAAGGTGCTGCCAGTGGAGAGAGCCCTTTGGCCAAGAGCACTGTAGGAAGTGCATTGTATGAATTCTGTCTTGTCTTGACACCCTTGTGTGATCCTTAACAATATCAGAATTTAATTAATATGAATATAAAATGACATGCTCTTTTAAAACACTAATAATGTATTAGAATTTAAGGCAATGTAGTGTCACAACATTGAGAGGAAAAAGCAAATCTATATGACACTCCAGCAGAGTAAATATTGAATACCAGCACGGTATAATTTAAAGGCAAATACTGATTGTGGTTTCACCAACAACCAATCATCTTACAGACTACTTCATACCAACAAAGCTTAGGGTGTATCTAAGCATACGGCAGCACTACTAAGAAATATCGTCCCTGTTCTACATCGTCATTGCCCTAGGCAACAGATGACATCCCACACTCCCATGTCTGCTCCCAATTCTTGCTAAGACCACTTTATCACAGCATCTCTTGTACAAGTCCCTTTCCTACGTACTCATTCATTGGATCCTTGTCCCACTGGGAACATAGTTTAGTTATAGAGGGAAAAAAACCATGTTTTAAAGTCAGAAAGCCAAAGACTCAAATCTCAATTCCACCACTTAGAAAATCTGCTGCTTACCTTCTCAGATGGCATTATCTGTCACATGTTCTCTTAAAAAGTCAAACCTCGGGGATTCTGGGATGAGCAGGGGACAGATTTCCTGGCGACTCAGGCACTGTCTCTATTCTCCAGGTGGTGATGATCTGAGCCTCATCCATACCCTCCATTTTGGTTCTTGTTAAGGGGCTACTGACTCTATGCTACAGAGGCTCCCCAGCAGTCATGTGCAATCAAAAATAAAAACAATAAATTTCTTATTAATAGCATTCTATCTGGCCCTAAATTATAAACTGAAGAAATGGCTGGCCTCTGTTCTGCTGTCAAATAATAATGCCACTATTTGCACAGTGCTTATTATATGCCAAGCACTTTACGCACAGTATCTCATTTCATCCTAACAAGAACACTATGGAATAGGTGCTATTCCTCATCATTCTGCAGATGAGGAAATTTGGGCACTGTGAGTTTGCATAACTTGCCTATATTAAAAGGCTATCCAGTGGCTGGACCTAGATTCAAATGCAGGTAATCTCTACCCTGAGCCTGATTTTTTAACCACTACCCTCTGCTAACTCAAAGTAGTAGTACTGGGCTAACTGAGAAGAAATGCCTTCTCACTGTTCACAGTAAGAAATGGAAAGAATGGGGAAAAAATAAGAGAAGAGCACAGTAAGAGAAAAACATTCTATCAAGAAGACTTACTTAAGAACAGGCATTATGAACAGATCAGCATGGTAATACAGGGAGATAAAGCATAAAGCATTTTAGGGACTTAAATAACAGCTAAAGAGAGAACACATCTCCATAATTTTATAATTGTCCATGTGTGATAGTCTTCCAAGTTTTATGACAGTGCTTATCAGAGTGTACTATAACTATTGCTTTTTACGTTTATTTCCCTCTTATACTGAGAATGTGGTCAGAGTCCTATTCATCCTTATACCTGCAGAGCTTAGCCCCATGACTGGCACCCAGCAGACAATCAAATAGTGTTGGATGAATGAGTGAATTGAATGCTGAAAACTCAAGTTAATGTTTATGGGTGCCAAACATTTAACGATTTTTAGGGTAAGAAGCAAACCACGGAGGCCTGAAGCAGTAAAGTGCCTTAAAGAAGAATATCTTTACCTGGATCATGCAGAATGAGTGGGATTTTAACTTCAGCTAAGGACAGATTGAAAGATGACAGGGTGTTGTTTTAACGGCATTCCAGCTTTTCTCGACTAAACTTACCAATTCTAGGAGCAAGTACTTAGAAATGCAATATTGTTTTCTTTTATGAGCTAGGTTAAATAATCCTGGGACCAAAAGCTGTAAATAAAAGATAGTACATTTTGGCAAACTAGAAAAAAGAAAGGTGCTAAAGTAAAACTAATTAGAAAGTGTATGCCAAGAAAAAAATCACGACTCTGTTTTTCAAGAATTGTCTCTTCATATAATTGCCTATGGACTTTCTATTATCTGGTAGGAATACTGCAACATTCCAACAGCCTAATTTAGATTTCTACCACTCCCTAATTCTAACATGTGTTTAAAGAGTTTCATGGTCCCCTGATTATTACTTTAAAAACATATTATCATAAAGAATACACAGTGATGTTGCTTTGGCACCAACATACATTTTCAGAGTTACTCTTACTGAAGGATATTGAGATTATAACAGAAGACAATTTATTTCAACCTAACAGGCATACTCAGAACAAGTCATCACTCTTCTGTATTTCTAATACATCATTTTCCTCATTAGATTTTGCTAGTACAACCTTTCCACCCATATGCATTCTTCAATGACATAAGTTTACGTTCAATTGATTGCTTATGGCAATCAATTCCTTAAAAGCTACTCTTGAGTTAGGAGCCTGAGTTTATATATGCATCATAGTTGTTTTCAGAAAAAAAAATTGAGTTGTCATAATCAGCCACGGACATAGAGTTAGAAAATTTAGGAACCAAATTGGAAGAGATAAGGTAGAAATTTATTACAATTGTTTTATGCCTTTATTAACATAGATGGAATCATCATTTTCGGTGCCAAAATTTGGGGTGTCTTAATGATCATCAATTATTTCATTCCATAACATTTATTTCCATCACGTTTATTTCCCCCTTATACTGAGAATGTGGTCAGAGTCCTATTCATCCTTGTACCTGCAGAGCTTAGCCCCATGACTGGCACCCAGCAGACAATCAAATAGTGCTGGATGAATAAGTGAATTGAATGCTGAAAACTCAAGTTAATGTTTAAGGGGGCCAAACATTCAAGGATTTTTGGGAAAGAAGCAAACTACAGAGGTCTGAAGCAATAAAGTGCCTTAAGGAAGAAGATCTTTACCTGGAACATGTTTTAAAACATGTTGGGACTGTGATGCTGAATTAAACTACAGCTGGGTTCTTTGTGTGTCATGGACAACATTGATATTTTGATGAAGTACAGGGATGCTTTGTGTATCAGTTTAGTATTGCTGCTGTAACAAAGTAGAACAAACTTAGTGGCTTAAAACAACAGGTAATTATAGTTCTGTAGGTCAGAAGTCTAGTACAGGTCATGCCAGACTAAAATAAAAATGTGGTTATAAAATAAAAATACAGTTAGTGAAAGAAATATTTAAGCAAATTCGTGGTTTAGTTATATGTCTGCATCTTCACTAATGCTTTAGATAATAAGATCAAGTGGTGAGTCTACTAACTAGTATATTTTTCAAAGCGTTCAGCATAAATGATATTTTAATTTATTAGAAAAAACTATAAATGTAATATGAAAATATGTGTGAGTTCCATTGGTAACAATGTCACAGCTATTGCCAATACTATTGTGCTTTGTTGCTTACGCTTATAATTGAAAGACATGATAAATTTCAGTTTTAAATCAGTTTAAAAAAAGAAAGATGTATATGCACCCTTCACCCCCAAAATCACACAACTCCTGAGTTTTTAAATCCTAAATTCCTGGTACAGAGATCCTAAAGTTCTGAATTAATCTTTTTTTTTTCCAGTATATTTTAGTGCAAACTTCTAGGGCAGAGATTTTTAGATTGGGCCATATAAAATGAAAATCAGTGACTTTTTAAAAACCCATCTGAGAACGTAGGTCCCAGGGCAAACTGGAACCCAAAGCCAAGATCATCTGGAGCAAAAGCCATTGGAACTACTAACTAGCAGCAACACTTAGATCAAGCTTGTCCAACCTGTGGCCCAACAGGCTACATGCAGCCCAGGATGGCTTGAATGAGCCCCAACACAAATTTGTAAACTTTCTTAAAATATTTTTGCAATTTTTTTTTAAGCTCATCAGCTATCATTAGTGTATTTTATGTGTGGCCCAATACAATTCTTTTTCTCTCAATGTGGCCCAGGGAAGCCAAAATCTTGGACATTCCTGACTTAGATGGTAATTTTGGTGAATTGATGGTGATGCTAGAAATCTAAAACAGAGCAAGAGTGGTGAAGATTATCTGATGGGCTCATCGGTAGACTCAACCCAAGGAAATAATCAGTGACCTTAAAGAAACATAAGCAGAACTTCCTGAACTAAAATGCAAGGAGAAGACAAGATGAAAAAGAAAAACAAACAAACAAACAGAATAAAACAGAATAGCCAATAGTTATGGGACAATTTCAAAACATGGAATATTACAGAATGCCAGAATAAAAGAAAGAGAAAATCAGACAAAAGAAATATTTGAAGTAATAATGGCCAAGAAATTTCCAAAATTAATTATAGACAACAAACCACAGCTCAAGGAAGCTCAGAGATAACCCACAGAATAAATAACCTCCCTCTCCTCCCTCCAAAAACAAAAACTATCTATAGACATATTCAAGCTGCAGAAAGCCAAATGCAAAGAGAAAATCTTGAAAGTAACCAGAAAGAAATAAAATGCTTTACCTATACAGGAACAAGGATGATAATTACAGCGGACTTCTCACCAGAAACTATGCAAGCAATATTTAAAATATTTAAAGTAACAAAAAGCAAAATACTTAAAGTGTTAAAAGAAAAAAAACCTGGAATTCTATATCAAAATACATTATCCTTCATAAATGAAAGAAAAATATTTTATAAAACAAAAACTGAGGGACTTCATTGCCAGCATATCTATCACATAAAAAATGTGTAAAGATTGTCTTTAGATAGAATGAAAGCTATGTAAGCCAGATACTTTACTCTACATTAAAAAGGAAGAGCAAGGGAGAATAATAAATAAAGAAAAATTAAATATTTTATTTTTCATATTCTTAATTGATTAAAAGATAACTATTTATTGTGTATTTATTGTTACTAAATAATAACAATTTCTATCTTCTGGATAACTAGAAGAATGACAGCAACGTCACAAGAGATGCAAGGGACAAATCAGGACTACATGTGAAAAGGAATACTTTTATTTGAAGGTGAACTTAGATTTGTTGAAATTTTATATTGTAAACTCTGGGACAACCACTAACAATATTTGTAAAAGTAAGATAATACGCTAAGAGAGAAAAGAAAATGGAATTATATAAAATGCTCAATTAAAATGAAAGAAGGCAGAAAAGACAGCTTTTGGCAACAAATAAAAAACAGTAAAACATGGTTGATATTAATCCAAGTATATTAATAATCACTTTAAAGACAAATGATCCATATATAATTAAAAGATACACATTGTCAGAGTGAATTAACAAACAGAACTGAACTATATGTTGCATACAAGAAATTTACTTTACATATAGACTCTGATAGGATAAATGTAAAGGGATGAAAAAAGATATACCATGCTAACACTGATCCAAAGGAAGCTGAAGTAACTCGATTAATTTGAGTCAATGCAGACTTCAGAATAAGAAAAATGCCATGGATAAAAAAGGCAATGATTAAATGATAAAGGGACTGATTATCCAAAAAGTCACAACAATCCTAACAATAGAGCATCAAACTATGTGAGGCAAAAACTGATAGAACTTTAAGGCAGAATAGATAAACTTAATATTATAGTTGGAGACTTAAACATCTATCTTTCAGCAATTGATAGATCAAGCAGGCAGAAAATCAGTAAAGATTTAGTTGACCTAAACAGCAATATCAATTAATTTTATCTAACTGGCATTTGTGGAATATGCTATTCAACAACACTAGAATATACTTTCTTCTTTGGATCACACAAAATGTTCAACAAGTTAGATCACATTCTGGGCCATAAAGCACATCTTACCAAATTTAAAAGTATAGATATCACACAAAGTATCAGCTCAGACAACAATGGAATTAAAACTAGAGATCAATAACAGAAAGAAAGATATCTGAAAAATCATCAAATATTTGGAAATTAAACAATACACCTTTTTTTAAAGTTCCAGGATATATGTGCGGGATGTGCAGGTTCTTTACATAGGAAAACCTGCACATGGTGGTTTGTTGCCATGGTGGTGTGTTGCACCTATCAACCCATCACCTAGGTATTAAGCCCTGCATGCATTAGCTATTTATCCTGATGCTCTCCCTCCCTGCACTCCCTTAACAGGCCCCAGTGTGTGTTGTTCACCTCCCTGTGTCCACGTGTTCTCATTGTTCAGTTCCCACTTAGGAGTGAGAGCATGCGGTGTTTGGTTTTCTGTTCCTGTGACAGTTTGCTGAGGATGATGGCTTCCAGCTTCATCCATGTCCCGCAAAGGAATGATCTCATTCCTTTTTATGGCTGCATAGTATTCCATTGTGTATATGTATCACATTCTCTATATTCAGTCTATCATTGATGGGCAGTTGGGTTCATTCCGTGTCTCTGCTATTGTGAATAGTGCTGCAATGAATATATACATGCATGTATCTTTGTAATAGAATGGTTTATATTCTCTTGGGTATATACCAAGTAATGGGATTGCTGGGTCAAATGGTATTTCTGGTTCTAGATCCTCAAGGAATCGCCACACTTTCTTTTACAACGGTTGAACTAATTTACATCCCCACCAACAGTGTAAAAGCGTTCCTATTTCTCCACAGCCTCACCAGCATCTGCTGTTTCTTGACTTTTTAATAATTGCCATTCTAACTGGTGTGAGATGCTTTCTCATTGTGGTTTTGATTTGCATGTCTCTAATGATCAGTGATGTTGAGCTTTTTTTCATATGTTTGTTGGTCATATGAATGTCTTCTTTTGAGAATGTCTGTTCATGTCATTTGCCCACTTTTGGGTGGGGTTGTTTGCTTTTTTCTTGTAAATGTGTTTAAGTTTCTTGTAGATTCTGGATATTAGACCTTTGTCAGGTGGGTAGATTGCAAAAGTATTCCCCCATTCTGTAAGTTGTGTGTTCACTCTGATGATAGTTTCTTTTGCTGTGCAGAAGCTCTTCAGTTTAATTAGATCTCATTTGTCAATTTTAGCTTTTATTGCAATTGCTTTTGGCATTTTTGTCATGAAGTCTTTGCCCATGCCTATGTTCTGAATGGTAGTGCCCAGATTTTCTTTTAGGGTTTTTATGGTTTTGGGTTTTGGATTTAAGTCTTTTATCAATCTTGAGTTAACTTTTTGTATGAGGTATAAGGAAGGGGTCCAATTTCAGTTTTCTGAATATGGCTAGCCAGTTTTCCCAGCACCATTTATTAAATAGGTAATCCTTTCCTCATTACTTGTTTTAGTCAGGTTTGTTGAAGATCAATATCCCTGATGAACATCAATGTGAAAATCTTCAATAAAATACTGGCAAACTGACTCCAGCAGCACATCAAAAAGCTTATCCACCACAATCAAGTCAGCTTTCTCCCTGGGATACAAGGCTGGTTCAACATACGCAAATCAATTAATGTAATTCATCACATAAACAGAACTAATGACAAAAACCACATGATTATTTCAATAGATGCAGAAAAGGCCTTCGATCAATTCAACATCCCTTCATGTTAATAACTCTCAATAAACTAGCTATTGATCGAACATATCTCAAAATAGTAAGAGACACTTATGATAAACCCACAGCCAATATCATACTGAATGGGCAAAAGCTGGAAGCATTCCCTTTGAAAATCAGCACAAGACAAGGATGCCCTCTCTCACCACTCCTATTCAACATAGCACTGGAAGTTCTGGCCAGGGCAATCAGGCAACAGAAAGAAATAAGGTGTATTCAAATAGGAAGAGAGGAAGTCAAATTGTCTCTGCTTGCAGAAGATATAATCTTATATCTAGAAAATCCCATTTTCTTAGCCCAAAAGCTCCTTAAGCTGATAAGCAACTTTAGCAAAGTCTTAGCTACAAAATCAATGTGCAAAAATCATAAGCATTCCTTTACACCAACAATAGACAAACAGAGAGCCAAATCATGAATGAACTCCCATTCACAGTTGCTACAAAGAGAACAAAATACCCAGGAATACAGCTAAAAAGGGATGTGAAGGACCTTTCCAAGGAGAGCTACAAACCACTGCTCAAGGAAATAAGAGATGACACAAACAAATGGAAAAACATTGCATGATCATGGATAGAAAGAATCAATATCATGAAATGGCCATACTGCTCAAAGTAGTTTATAGATTCAATGCTATTCCCATTAAATTACTATTGACATGCTTCACAGAATTAGAAAAAAACTACCTTAAAATTGATATGGAACTACAAAAGAGCTTGTATAGCCAAGACAATACTAAGCAAAAAAAAAAAAAAAAAAAAAAAAAAGCTGTAGGCATTACGCTACCCAACTTCAAACTGTACTACAAGGCTACTGTAACCAAAACAGCATGGTACTGATACCAAAACAGACGCATAGACCAATGGAACAGAATAGAGATCTCAGAAATAAGACCATATCAACGCACTTTTATTTATTTATTTTTTATAATTTTAATTTCTACTTCTATTTTAGATTCAGGGAGTACATGTGCAGGTTTATTACATGGGTATACAACATGATGCTGAGGTTTGGGGTACAAATGATCCCATAATCAGATTGTGAGCATAGTAGCCAGTAGGTGGTTTTTAAACCATTTCCCGCTTCCCACCCCCACATAGCTTCCAGTGTCTATTTCTCCCATCTTTATGTTCATGAGTACCCAATGTTTAGCTCCCACTTATAAGTGAGAACATGTGGTATTTGGTTTTCTATTTGTGTATTAATTCACTTAGGACAATGGCCTCAAGTTGCATCCACACTTCCGCAAAGGACATGATTTCATTCTTTTTTATGATTGTATACTATATTCCATGGTGTACATATATCATATATTCTTTATCCAGTCCACCACTGATGGGCACCTAGGTTGATTCCATGTCTTTTCTACTGTGAATCGTGCTGCCACGAACATGTGCGTGTCTTTTGGGTAGAATGATTTATTTATTTTGGATATATACCCAGTAATGGAATTGCTGGGTTGAATGATAGCTTTATTTTAAGTTCTTTGAGAAATCTCCAGACTTTTCCACAGTGGCTGAACTAATTTAGATTCCCACCAGTCTTGTATTAGGGTTTCCTTTTGTCTGCTTCCTTGCTAGGATATGTTTTCTGACTTTTTAGTAATAGCCATTCTGATTGGTGTGTAATGTTACCTCACTGTGATTTCGATTTGCATTTCTTTGATGATTAATGATATTGAACTTTTATTATGTTTATTGGCCTCTTGTATGTCTTCTTTTGAGGATTGTCTGTTAATGTCTTTCGCCCCCTTTTTAATGGGGTTATTTACAACACACTTTTAAATAACATTGGTCAATGAAATCCCAAGATAAAATAAACAGTATTTGAATTAAAGAAAAATTGTAATACAATTTATCAAAATTTGAGGGATTGAACCAAAGCAGTAGTTAGAAGACAATTTATAGCATTAAATGTATATATTAGAAAAGAAGAAAGATCTAAACCCACTCATCTAAATTTCCACATAAGTAAACTAAAGAAGAAAGAGCATCTAAGTCTAAAAAGCAAACAAGAGAAAATAAGTAATAAAAATTTGAGCAGAACAATGAACTTGAAAATAGGAAAACAATAGTAAAAATTAATGAAAACAAAAGCTAATTCTGGCCTGGCACTGTGGCTCACACCTATAATCCCAGCACTTTGAGAGGCCGAGATGGGAGGATCACTTGAGCCCAGGAGTTTGAGACCAGAGTAAGCAACATAGTGAAGCCCTGTCTCTACAAAATAAAAATAAATATAAAAAAAAAATAGCCAGGCATGGTGGTGTGCACCAATGGTCCCAGCACCTCAGGAGACTCAGGTGGGAGGATTGCTTGAGCCCAGGAGGTCAAGGATACAGTTAGCCATGATCACACCACTGCACTCCAGCCTGAGTGACAGAGTAAGGCCCTTTCTCAAAAAATATTTTTTAAGCTAATTCTTTGAAAACATCAATAAAGTTTATGAACTTTTTGCCAAGTAACTATAAAAAAGGAAGAAGACAATTATTATTAAAAATGAATTAAAGAGCATCACTACTGTTCCCAAGGATATTAAAAAAAAAAAGAAAAGAAATAGCATGAACAATTCTTGGCCCAAAAACTGATTATTTAAATGAAATGAACAATTGCTTGAAAGATACACATTATTAAAACTCACTGGAGAAATAAGTAGCATTAGTCCTAAATCCATTAAGATCAATAATTGCTACAGAATGATTGTTTGTGACTTACCCCCACCATGACCCCCAATTATGTGTTGACTCCTAACCACAATGTGATGACATTTGAGATTTAATTTTGGGAGGAAATTAGGATTAGATGAGGTCCTGAGGGTGGGGCCCTCATAATGGCATTTGTGCTTTGTAAGAAGAAACACAAGAGAGTTTGCCTCTCTCCTCCCCTCCCCTCCCCTCCCTTCCCCTCCTCTCCTCTCTTCTCCTCTCTTCCACATGAGGACACAGTGAAGTGAAAAGGCAGTCATCTGCAAGACAGAAGAGAGCCCTCATCAGGAACCCAAGCATACTGGCACCCTCTCTTCAGATTTCCAGCCTCCAGAACTGGGAGAAAACAAATTTCTATTGTTAAAGCCATTCAATCTACTGTATTTTTTATGGCAGCCCAAGTAGGTTAATACAATAAATAATGATTTATGAAAAAGAAACCACCAGGTCCAGATGTTTTCACCAGTAAATCCTACCAAACATTTATGATACCAATTCTTCTAAATCACTACCAGAAAATAGAAGCAGGAGAAAGATTACTAACTCATTCTCTGAGGTCAGTACTGTATTAACACCAAAACTAGGTGAAAACATTACAACAAAAGGAACCTTAAGAACAATATCTATCATGAACATGCAAAAATCTTCAACAAAATTGTAGCAAATTAAATCCAACATTGTATAAAAATTAAATCCAACATTGTATAAAAATAATTATATACCAAGACCAAATGGGATTTATTCCAAGTATGAAAGGCTGATTCCAAATTTTTAAATCTATCAATGTAATGCACCACATTAACAAACAAAAGAAAAATAATATGACCATATAAATCAACACACGAAAACATTTGACAAAATCCAGCATCAAATCATGATTAGAACTCTCACCAAACTAAAAATAGAAGGAAACTCCCTTAATTTGAGAAAGAATGTCTACAATAAACCTACAGTTAACATTATACTTAAAGGTAAGAAACTGGTCAATTTCTCCCCAAGCTCAGGAACAAGACAAAGATGTCCTTTCTTAACACTCCTATTCAATATTGTACTGAAAGTCCTAGCTAGTTCAGTAAGGCAAGAAACAGAAATAAAAGGTATATTGCCATGGTCTAAATGTTTATATCCCCTCAAAATTCATATATTGAAATCCTCACCCCCAAGGTGAAAGTATTGGGAGGTGGGGCCTTGAGAGGTGATTTACATCATGGGGACAGTGCCTTCATTTGGGAGATTAGTACCCTTATAAAAGAGGCCTGAGAAACATACCTCACATCTTTCACCATGTGAGGTTAGAGAGAGAAGACAGCTGTCGATGAGGAAGGGGGCCCTCATCAGCCACTAAATCTGCCTGCACTTGATCTTGGACTTCCTATCCTTTAGAGCTGAGAAATAAATTTCTGTTGTTTATAAGATATACACTTCATGATATTTTGCTATAGCAGCCCAAATAGAATAAGATGTATATAGATCAGAAAGGAAAAAATAAAACTCTTTCTGTTTACAGATGACATGATTGTCTATACTGAAAATCCAAAAAATCAACAACAACAAAACTCCTGAAACCAATAAGTGAGTGTGGCAATGACACAGGGTATGAGGTTAATATACAAAAGACAAATGCTTTCCTATACATGTGTATACAAATTACCGCAAATGTAGTGACTTAAAACAATACGAATGTATCTTCTTACAGTTCTGGAGGGTGGAAGTATGAAATCGTTTTAGATGAGCTAAAATCAAGGTGTCAGCAAGGCTGCATTCCTTCTGGAGACTCTACAGAAAAATCCATCTACTTGCCTTTTTCAGCTCCTAGAGGCCACCTGCATTTTGTGGCTCATGACTCAACCTATTTTCTGAAAGAGGAGCACCACATCTGCAAAGCTTTCTTTGATTCTCTGGACTCTCGTTCCATCATTACATCTCCTTTTCTGATTCTGACTCTTCTGCCTCGCTCTTGTAAGTATCCTAATGATTACATTGGATCCACCTAGATAAGCCAGGATGATCTCCCCATCTCAAAATCCTTAATCACATCTGCAAAGTGCATTTTGCAATTTAAGGTTAAATATTCACAGATTCAGGGCATTAAGTCATGGACATCTTTGGAGGCCATTTTTCTGACTACCACAACCAGCAATGAATAATTGAAATTTAAAATTTAAAAAATAATATCATTTATGTTAGCACTTCCCAAAATCAAATAGGTGTATGTCTAACAATATATGTGAGAGCTGTATGTATAAAACTACAAAACTCTATGAAAGTAATCAAAGAAGACGTAAATAAATGGGGAGATATTCTATGTTTATGGATTAGAAGATCCAATATTATGAAGATACCAAGCCATCCCAACTTGATCTATAGATTTAATCCAATCCCAATTAGAATCCCAACAAACTATTTTCCAGAAACCAACAAACTGATTCTGAAGTTTATATGGAAAAGCAAAAGACCCCAGTGTAGCCAGCACAGTACTGAAGAAGAACAAACCTAGAAGACTTGCATTATCAAATTTCAAGGCCTGCATAAGACCACAGTAACACAGACTGCGACCTTGGCAAAAGAATAGAAACACAGTTCAATGGAGCAAAAAAGAAAACGCAGATAGAGCCACACAAATACAGTCAACTGGTTTTTGACCAAGTAGCAAAAACAATTCAGTGGATAAAGGGTATTCTTTTTAAAAAATATAGTGCTGGAACAACGGAATGTGCACATGCCACAGAAAATTAATCCAGACACAGACTCATACCTTTCACAAAAATGAAGTCAAAATGGATTGTAAATCTAAATGTAAAATTTAAAGCTTTAAAATTTATTGAAGGAAACGTAGCAGAAAAATCTACATGATCTCAGGTTTGGTGATGAGATTTTAAATATAATATCATTAACATTATCTGTGAAAGGAAAATTTGGTAAGTTGGACTTCACTAAGCTCACTACCTGGGTGATGGGATCATTTGTACCACAAACCTTAGCATCACTCAATGTATCCATGGAACAAACCTGCCCTGTACCCCATGAATCTAAAAAAAAGTTGAAATTATTTTTTTAAATGGGCATAAAATATGATTAGAAACCTTACCAAAGGAGACATACAGATAGCAAATAAGCATAGGATAAGATAATTTGTCATTAGAGAATTATAAATTAAAACAAAAATGAGATACCACTATAGATCCATTAGAAAGACTAAAATCTGAACTGACAGTACCAATTGCTGGTAAGGGTGGAGAGCAACAACAACTCTTTCAATCATTGCTATTCAGAATGCAAAATGGTGCAGCTGCTTTGGATGACCATTGTGATTTCTTACAACACAAAATACAGTTTTACCATATGATCTCGCAATTGCACTCCTCAGTATTTATCCAACTGATTTGAAATCTCACGTCCATACAAAAACCTGAATGTAAATGATGATAGCAATTTTATTCACAATCACCAAAAAGTGGAAGCAACCAAGATGATCTCTAATAGGTGAATGGATAAACTGTAGTCACTCATAAAAAGGAATATTATTCGTCAATAAAAAGAAATAAGCTACAAATTCACATAAGGACTTGAGTGAATTTTAAATACACACTGCTAAGTGGAAAAGTTAATATAGAAAAGCTGTACACTATATGATTTCAATTTTATGACATTCTGGAAAAAGTAGAACTATGGAGGGAATAAATGGATCAATATTTGCCAGGGGTTCAGTGGCAGAGGGGGATTGAATAGGTGAATCATGGGATATTTTTTAGGATGTAAAACTATTCTGTATAATACAATAATTCTGAATATAAGATATTAAACATTTATCAAATCCAGAGAAATTTAAAACACAAGGAGTAGGCCTTAACGTATGTAAATTTTAAAAAACTCATTTAAGAGATTGGGGAGTAACAGGATGGAATCAACCTCACTAAAGGGGATGGTGGAATAAAGTGCTGACCTAAGTAATTTTGGAAAGAATAAAGGCAAAAGGAACTATAGTCAGCACTGTACTTCCATTGATAGAATTGATTCCTACAAAGCTACAGGTTAATAATTCTTAAGCCAATATACACTTACATTGGAAATGAACAATTAAGTAAATGGTTGATGGATGGTGAGCCAAGTGGATGATGGAAGGGGAGGTTAAAGATAAGCAAGGAGAGGTTAAAGATAAGCAAGGGAAGGCGGCCCATGTGGTAATGAATTAGAGTTGGAGACATCAATATGAACCAATGTTTAGCTTAATAAAGATATTATAGATACATGCCCATTCATATACATACATAGGCTTCCTTGCTCGGTCAGCTAAGAAGGGCTGGAAGGAAGGAGACCACAGTAGCAAAGAACAGACCTAGTATCCAAACCTTGATTTCTAACATCATTCTTTAATCAAAGGAACCAGAACTCCCTAGAGAAATGGCTGATTCTAAGTTTATGCTAGATGAGCCTTGAGCATCTTCTAGTACCCAAACAAACAAAGAAACAATAAGACGGCAATGTAGTTATGTCAAAGGGATATAGAAACCAACGGAAAAAGGTCCCAGTGGCCAAACCTGGAATAATTTGAATAATAAAGTAAACCAAATTAGTACTGAATTATAGCCAAAAGTATAAAATAATATCTATGAGTTTATGCTGATGTAAATCAATTATTTGAAGAAATAAATAAACAAAAACTAACCAATCTATGTAGAGGAACCCCAAATAATGTATGTAGATGCTCACCATTAAGGAGGCTGAGCATAACTACCCACTCCTTAAGTGTGGGTTGCACATAGTGACTTTCTTTCAAAGAGTAGCATATGAAAGTGGAAACAAATGAAGAAGCACCATCACTTGTTATCCACAAGCGATTGGTTCCAGGACCTCATGGATACCAAAATCCAATGCTGCCCAAGTCAAGTATATAAAAAGGCATAATATTTGCATATAAACTACACACATCCTCTCATATACCTTAAATGATCTCTAGATTACTTATAATACCTAATACAATGTGGATGCTATGTAAACTGTTGTTATACTATATTGTTTTTACTTGTATTACTTTTTATTGTTGTATCGTTATTTTTTATTGTTGTTGGTGCTTTTTTTTCTGAACATTTTTTTATCTGTGGTTGGTTGAATCTGCAGGAACCCACAGATATGGAGGGCTGACTATAAATTTACAGAAGAGAAACCTGACAAATATTGCCACGAGCCAAGTGACCAAGGTTAACATCAATAGTGATAAGCCATGTTGATGTAATATGAAGAGAATGGCATTTTATATCTATGGTTTTCTCACAAAGGCATATTACCCAAGTCTAACCATCAGAAAAACATCAGACAAATCCCAACTATGGGACATTTTACAGAAGACTTTACCACTGATCCTCAAATTCTCAAGGTCATCAAACAAAGGAGATTCTAAGCATCGCAACCAAAAAGAAATAAAGATTCATGATGACTAAGTGTGATGTGGTATTCCGGGTGGGATCCTGGAACAGAAGAAGGACATTAGGGAAAAACAAGAAATCTGAAAAAAGTACAAGTTTCAGTTAATGAACTTTCTGTACTGTCTTCACAATAATTCTGTAATCCTAAACCTGGCCTCAAATTAAAAGTTTATTTTAAAATATTCTAACGAAGCCAATATCAATAAGAGACATGGAATTGCATATCATGAATTGTTCTGGCTTGCCTTAACTGAGACTATATTCATAAAAAGTTATCTTACCCTAACAAAAGTTTCACAGGTCACTTCTGATAACTCATTGATTACCAAAATAAGAGTATCTTCTGACCAGTTTTCTGAAGTAGTTTTAATTTCCAGGTCCTCAAGACTTTGAGAGATTTTTATTAATATCATTTAAAAACTTAATACAGCTCATCAAGGAAAGAATTACTCTTCAAGGAATATATCATTAAATATGTCTGAGCAGGGAACTACAGTTAGCAGATGCATTCTCCAGAGTTAAGTCAATGCTTTTGTTATATTAAAATTTAGTAATTTGTTTGCTTGAACTGAATTCTCACTTGATTACTTTTAACAACCTCTATCTAAAACAAACAATGCTCATAAATTTCCCAAAATGATAAATCATTTGTAGTAATATTAATCTGGTATTTTAATATATATATTTTAGATAAACCATATGTAGTTTTACCAATGAGAGACAAAAACAACACTAATTCAACCCAATTGAGTTAGAGCCTTATCTCTTTACCTTACATCAGACAATGATAAATTCCAAATGGAGTAAAGATTAAAATATATAAATGAAGTTATACACATGCTAGAAAAAAATCTTAAAAATTTTTCTTCCTATATACTAGAAGTGAAGAAGTTAATTGATATGCATAAGCAATAAGATAAAATAGATTTTAATACTGCATAAAAATTTGATATTTCTATATGACAAAAATGATCATAAATTGAAGTGAAAGTAAACATAATATTTGGAGCAAACAATTTAAAATTGTATTACGTAGGACTGAGTTCCCTAATATATAGAAATACAATTTAGGCCAGGTGCAGTGGCTCACTCCTATAATTCCAGCACTTTGGGAGACGGAGGTGGGTGGATCACTTGAGGCTAGGAGTTTGAGACCAGCCTGGCAAACATGCTGAAGCCCCTTCTCTACTAAAAATACAAAAATTAGCTGGTCATGGTGGTGCACGTCTGTAGTCCCAGATACTTGGGAGACTGAGACACAAGGATCACTTGAACCCAGGAGGCTGCAGTGAGCCGAGACTGTACTACTGCACTCCAGCCTGGGCAACAGAGTGAGAGAGACCCTGTCTCAGAAAAAAAATAAAATAAAATAAAATATATATTTTAAATGACCAAGAAAAAGGCAAATGTTACCTAAAAATGACAAAGAGTATACACAGATAGATCACAGGAAAGCAATGCATAAGGATTTAAATTATATTAAATGATGTTTAGCTTTAGGGACAAAAGAAATACCAACTACTCTAGAACAAAAACTCTATGATTGTAAACTAGTTTTTCAAAGATGAAAATACAGTAGGTAATGTACTATGTTGGTAATATTGGTGGAAACAAGTATTCTTATACATTGCACTTTTATGGCATACAATTGAGTAACATCTAAAATTTTAAATGCATATACCTTTGATTCAGAAATTCCACCTAAAATAACATTCAAATGATGTATTTACATGTGTACACAAAAAAATCATGTAAAGTACGTTCATAAAAATATTGTTCATACTAGAAGAAATTTAAATCAACATCAAGGTCCATTAATATAACAATGGTTGAATAAATTGAGTTCATAATGTCAGATTTCTTTGCAGTGATATGCAACGGTTTTACAATATACTATTAAGTGAAATATATGTATAGGAATCTATTACTATGTAAAATTTGTTTAAGTATACACACACCCCCTTCATCACACATCAACTTGAATGTACTTTAAAATAATAGATTTTGGCCAGACGCAATAACTCACACCTGTAATCCCAACACTTTGGGAGGCTGAGGTGGGTGGATCACAAGGTCAGGAGTTCGAGACCAGCCTGAACAACATGGTGAAACCCCGTCTCTACTAAAAATGCAAAAATTAGCTGGGCTTGGTGGCGCACACCTGTAATCCCAGCTACTCAGGAGGCTGAAGCAGGAGAATCACTTGAACTCAGGAGGCTGAAGTTGCAGTGAGTCGAGATCATGCCACTGCACTCCAGCCCGGGCAACAGAGGGACACTCCATCTTAAAAAAAAAAAAAAGAATAGAATTTGATTTTTATGTATATTCTGTTTTAGAGCTGCAATTATTGCCTGGCTTGATGTTGGAAAGACCCAATAAATCAATAATACTTAATCATGAATGATTTATGTTATCTAATGTGTCAGTCAACGCAGGCTGGATCCTGCTATAGTAAACAAGCAACGTTACAATTTTAGAAGCCTAAAACAACAAAGGTTTGTTTCTTGCTCCTGCTACATGACATGCAATATAGTCTTTCACCACTAGTCACAATCCATCCATTCATTTCTTTCTTCCATGTATTTTTCACATTTCTTAAAATCGTAGTGAACGGCACAGGCAGGGCATTTATAGCATGATGAGTCATGGTGGATCTTGTCTCACTTTCTCAGACGTTAGATTCAGTTTGTAGACCTTAGTAGGTCAGCCTTGAGCTTGCTTCACACCATTCTTGCTCAGTGACTCCAGCTAACGGTAACATCATCATCTCAACCGTGATGAGGCATTCTGGCAGAAGTTTGAGAAGAAGGCAAATCATAACTGGTAGTGATACATATCACTTTCACTAACATTTTATTGACTGGCACGTTCTATGGCAAATTCTTCTGTGCTCCTAAGGATGAAGAAGTGTGTACTCCTAAGGATGAAGAAGTATATCCTACTATTTTGCCAGAAAATAGAAAATCAGAATATTAGTGAACAAGCACTTAAATTTAAATGACCTCATCTACTACTGCCTCCTTGATAGCATTTTTTTATATATTGAAGAGATTTATTCTGAGCCAAAGATGAGTGACCATGGCCCGTGACACAGCCCTCAGGAGAACATGTGCCCCAGGTGGTCTGGGTGCAGCTCGGTTTTATACATTTTAGGAAGGCATGAGACTTCAATCAATTTTTACATTTAAGAAATACATTGGTTTGGTCCAGAAAGGTGGAACAACTCACAGCTGGAGGGTGGGGGTATGCTTCCAGCTTGCAGGTGGATTTTTACATTTTCTGGTTGACAGGTGGCAGAGTTTAAAGACCCGGGATCAACAGAAAGAAAAGTCTTGGTTAAGATAAAGGATTATGGAGATCCAAGTTCTTATTTGCAAAGGAACCCTTCAGGTAAAAGACTTCAGAGAGAATAGACTGTAAAATGTTTCTTGTTTCTTATCAGACTTATCAGACTTAAAGTCTGTGTTGCTGTTAATGCCAGAGAGGTATAATGAGGCATGTCCGACCCCTACTTCTAGTCATGGCCTGAAACAGTCTCTCAGGTTAAATTTTAAAAGATCCCTGAATGAAGGAAGTCCATTCAGATGGTTGGTCCGGGAAGGGGGGGTGGGGGAGAGTGGAAATGCAAATATGTAACCTGAACTTTTAGTTCAATATATAAACTCTGCCACTTGTCAACCAGAAAATGTAAAAATCCACCTATAAGCTGGAAGCATCCCCCCACCCTCCAGCTGTGAGTTGTTCCACCTTTCTGGACCAAACCAACGTATTTCTTAAATGTAATTTTATTTTTGGTTTACATTCTCCCCCTTCTGGCCAAGATTTGCCAGAAGCAACACAAAGGCCAGCAAATCTTTATTTTGTCCCATAGAGTTGCCAGGATGGCTTGGCTACCTGCCCCACGACCACCCTGTCCGTTGATGGGACTCCCTATCACACAAAGCATTAAGAGTCAAAAGACTTATAGCTGATTAATTGTTCTAGGCCAAATAGAAATAGATGTGGACAGTCATCCATCACTTCTTAAAATCATTATTTTAAGTAAAAAGCCAACAAACAAAACCAAAAGGCAAAGTTACAAGACTCATTTATTTTTAATTTCTATGTGTTGAGCTACTGTAAGCTTGGTTTTCATTACAGACTTTTAGCAATTAGCTATGCAAACATAAGCATTGTTCTGCAACTTATAACTAGGAGTATTATACCCAGGAGGCTTTGTCATGAGGTGTCTTTATCCTGTCAGTAAATATTTTTTTATTGTACGGGCAGCAGAAAATTATTTATGGCTGGGGTGGATGCAGAAGTGACACATAACATCTTAGAAGGCTTGTTTTACCAGCTGTTTCAGCATCTTTGTATCCCTCCTTGGTTTGGAGGAGTCTTTTTAAATAAGTCATTAATCTTTCTAAAATTTCATGTCTCTCTTTATACTGGTTCCAACTCTTCAATTTATAACACAAACAAATTATCTCCCTTTCTAAGGTACAATTTTAAAAACTTCCTCCACCTTTGGTCCTAATTGATCTATCATTGAATTTCTTTCCTCCATTTCTTGTCCAAACTTCTTTTTTTTATTTCTAGATGGAGTCTCACTCTGTTGCCCAGGCTAGAGTCCAGTGTCATGATCTCACCTCACTGCAACCTCCGCCTCCCAGGTTCAAGTGATTCTCCTGCCTCAGCCTCCTGAGTAGCTGGGATTACAGGCATGTGCCACCACGCCCAGCTAATATTTGTATTTTTAGTAGAGACGGGGTTTCACCATGTTTGCCAGACTGGTCTTGAACTCCTGACCTCGTGATCCGCCCGCCTCAGCCTCCCAAAGTGCTGGGATTACCAGCATTTACCAAACTTCTTAAAAATGTAGCCAGCATTCTCTTTACTTTCTCAGCTTTCATCCACTTCCCAACTATTGGAATCCGACTTCCACTACCTCCACTCTATTAAAAAAAAAAAATGCTGTCCCTAAAAATATCAATGTCTTCCTAATGATAAACTTCAATAGATGTATTTCTGAGATTTTCTTACTGAATATTGGAAAGATATTGATCTCTAGGGGATACTTCTGGCTTACGGCCTGGGTGTTTATTTGGATCACAGAGTTTATGTCATGACAAATCGTGGCAGATTCTGATCTCTTTTTCTCAGACATTAGATTTAGTTTGAATTATCTCTCTCTTTCATTCACAAAATTTTAGCATTGTAATTTTCTCCAGCTTAGAAAATGTCTTCATCTGGAGGAGGTGGAATGAGCCTTAGGAAGTCCTAGACCTTAAGCAGAACTCAAAGTGTTTCCTCCTTTATTTGGTTTGATTTTCCTTGGATGTACATTTCTGCATCATCTAAATAAAACACAGAACAATGAGATTGGGTGTTCCAAGTAACATGCCTATTCTAAGTAAAACAGTCTTTAAGGTCTTTCTATGTGTCAACCAAATATCTAAATTACAGTTCTACATTGCAGCTTGAGGCCAATACTTCATCTGGAAATAAATTGTATTGTTTGGGTTTGGTGTGGCCTGGCTTTCTTTTCTTTTTCTTTTTCTTTTTTTTTTTTTTTTTGTACGTATCCTTCCAGAATTTCTTGGGGTTGTTTTAACTGAGTGGAAGGCAATTTGCTCAGGATCCTTGGACCCAGCCAATTAAGCCTTGCAAAATGACTAAGAACTTTCTGAAGTACTTGACTGCACTAAGCTCTATCTTTGAAATTCTCCACTCCCTTGATGCCCAATTCTCTTGTTTTTAAAAAAAAGATCCTGGGTGCGGTGGCTCACACCTATAATCCCATCACTTTGGGAGGCCCAGGTGGGCGGATCACTTGAGGTCAGAAGTTCACAACCAGCCTGGTCAACGTGATGAAACCCCATCTCTACTAAAAATATATGTTAAAAAAATTAGCTGGGCATGGTGGTGCATGCCTGTAATTTCAGCTACTTGGGAGGCTGAGGCAAGAGGATCACTTGAGTCAGGGAGTCAGAGGTTGCAGTGAGCAGAGATCACACCACTGCACTCCAGCCTGGGCAACAGAGCGGGACTCTGTCTCTAAATAAATAAATAGTGTCCATGTCCTTTTTCGAACCTCTTTGTGCCTACCCTCTGTTTCCTTTGTGTAACTCTATCTCTGTCTGCCCTTTAAATATTGATGTTAGGGGGATTCCTAGACTCTATCTCATCATGACAATCTTCCAGTCCCTGGAAAATTTCACCCTCCAGCATAGTTTCAAGTGAAACATAAATGTTCCCTATTCCCAAATGTATATTTTCTGCACATATATCTCCCATGAAATACAGACTCATCAAACTGCTTGCCTGCTAGACTATTACCCTGGTTTATCCTAAATGCAGCTTGAACTTAGCACGTACACACCTCAGTTTGAATTATCTTTAGACTGCCCTGCTGTAGCACTAAATATTTTTAATTCATCCTCCTAAATATTCATTGAAGCCACTGCCTCCTCTTTCTCTAGTACTATGGCACTGTGTCAGAATACATTAGAATCTGCAGTACTGCTTCCACTTCTTAACCACAATCCAGCCTCCATTCTTGTGTTAGTCTTGGTCTCCACAGTACTGCCAGAATGCTGCCCTGAAAAGCAAAGGTGATCATATTTCTACCTTGCTTAAAAACCTTCAGTGAGTTTCCAAAATCTATAAGAAAAATACTTATTTCATTAACATGAATTGTAAGGCTCATATTGTACTTTCCTACCTCATCCTTCACCACAGTCTTGCCTTGCACTTTACACTACAGAAATATTAGACTGTTATTTCCCTCATAGACACTGCTATTTCAAAGGCATCTTCTCTTGCTCTTGCTATCTTTTTTGCCCAGATGATCTTCTAGCCCTACTCCTAAACCGCACTTACTATATGCTTCCAATTACCCATGGCATCTCTCTATTTTTGAACAAGCCATACTGCCTTGTAACTATATATTTATACTGTCTTCAGAGACAGTAGTCAGTATGGATCAAAAATTTCTCTTTATTTATCTTCCTGTTTCCATACCCCAACACAATCCATGACACACATTCAGCACTCCATGAATGTTTATAGTGAAAGGGAGAGAATAAAGGAAAAATGGAAAGAAGGAAAGGAAAGACAAAGGAAGAAAGGAAGAAAATTCTAAGGAGTATTACCACCCAAAGTACCCATTAATAGTGGTGGGCCCAGAAACTGAGAAGGAAAGCTAGCTTGGACTATCAGAATTTCACAAGATCTCCTCAAACAACACAGCACATATGACCATGTGCCTTCTTCATACCTTCATTTGTAACAGTATTTGAAAAACTGTTGGCAAATTATGGACTGGGTTGATGATACCACCACTGAGAATTATACTGTTTTTTGGGTGTCCCTTTTTTCAGAGTCTTTCAGAGAAAGATGCTTGGGGAATTCTTGACTAACAACAGAGCTAAGTACCATTAACTCTCAATTTTTTCAAAAACCGATTACCTAGTGTGTGGATTTGCCAGACCTCTTGATTGTTCTGCTTCAGGCTATTTAATTGCTCATTAGAGAGTCGAAGGAAGAAGGAGATGAGTCAACCACATCTGTCACTTGTTAGTGCCTACAGTAAAAATTTATTAGTAAAGAGGATGAAACCATGCAATAAACATTAATTTCATTTTTATATTATACCCAATCTTCATTCTCACAGATAATGAAAAATGGACTCTATTCAGCCCACATTTTCTTAGGAACTAATTTTGGAAATTCCCATGTTGTCATCACTCAGGATTTTTATGCATACAGGCATACATATACAACGTACATGAGGCATTGTAATTGCCCCTAATAGAGGCCAATATATAAATTGCTTCATTGCTAACCAATGACACAACTGAGCATGTGCCCTTCAGTCAAGGGTCATGGTGCTGAAACCATAGTAATCAACATAATGCTTCCAACAATTTAACTAAAATTAAAGATAGAATTTTTTTTAGAAATACTATCATAATACTATGTATATCTAACATAATACTTTGTGTAAAAGTCTGAATCCACAGCTGAAATTTTTGTTTCTCTTTCTTTCTTTACAAACTGCTATAAAGTTAGGTATTTCTAACTCATATACCTTGACATTATTTATTGGTCATCTATTAGATTTTTATTCTGTCTGGTGTTATCTATATAACACCAGACAGAAAACATTTATGGAAACATTTGTGGCTCCCATCTATCAGGTCAGTTCTAAGAAGAAACAAATTTTGTGTTGTAATTCTGAAAACTAAAGTGCACCAAGCATTTGAACAAACTTTGTTGACTATCCAATTTAATAGAGGCAATTAACTCTGCTTAAATGACCTTTCAAAATTAAACTATGCAATATGGCACATCTCAAAGGCCAATCTAAATTGCAAAGATTGTATCATTGTTTTTCACATTATCATGTTCATAATTTTCCCTCACTTTTTTTTGCTGTGGTTATTTTCTATGTCAGAAGTTGCTGTTCAAACCGTCACATAGTTAGAAGTCATCTAAGTTTGTGCTGGAACTTCACATTCTAGATTTCTCCCAATTGTTCTAGTAGTTTTCTGCCTCATTTCACATCTGCTTGACAAATATGCTAATGAAGCTCTTTTCCCTTGGCCCCTGACAAACAAGGAAATAGCAGATTTATTACCTTTTTCTTTTTGGTAACTAATAAGTACAAATGCTATAAATTTCTCTACGGTAGCAAGTTGTTTAGAGCTTTGTTTTCTTAGTTGCTACCTTTTCATAAAATATGAACACAGGAATTTGAGTTAAAGTAGGAAATACATGTGCCATGCTGGTGCGCTGCACCCACCAACTCGTCATCTAGCATTAGGTATATCTCCCAGTGCTATCCCTCCCCCCTCCCCACACCCCACAACAGTCCCCGAAGTGTGATGTTCCCCTTCCTGTGTCCATGTGTTCTCATTGTTCAATTCCCACCTATGAGTGAGAATATAAATAAATAAAAACAAACAAAAAATAAAAAATAAAAAAAAAGTAGGAAATAACATGTATTTGGTCTATTTAACTAGGAATAATTATTGTTTCCAGAGAAAACACTATAAATAATGTGCACCTTCTCAAAAAATACACAGCAATTTATAATGTACACAATGCTCAATGGTTTTTATTATTAAAGCACCATCACTATTTGGGCCATTGTACTAACGTGACCTGCATAGTAGATCATTTGTGGAGCACCTTGAAGACCTTCTCAAGAATTCGTGTGTCTAAAAGATCAGAAATTATTTCATAGTACAATAATATTTAATATTCGTTGAGGGAGAAAGAAAATGTTATCACTATTAATTATCCAAGGGGTTTTTCATATCCATATTTGTCAGTCAATAGGATGGCAATACCAAAAGCCTAAAGGTGCAGAAAAACTTTACTGTATTAACATAGCCAAATTCTACACATTTAATAAAATTAAGGTGGAATCCTGAAATTTTCATTCATGGCACAAAATATCCCTCTAAGGTGTTTACTAATTGTTAAATCATGATTTTGGACTTTTTATTCTGACTTCCTTTCATTTTTAAGTTTTTAATGAGGTATAATAAACATACAGAAAATGGCACAGATCAAAGCTTTATAATTCGAAACCATTTCACCAAATTGAAAACACCTGAAAAACTACCATTCAGAGAAACAGAACATTGGCAACCCTCTAAAAGCCCTGCTCATGCCTCTCTTCCTATCACTATTCTCTCTCAATCCTTAAGGGTAACCACTCTTCTGACTTCTAACACCACATATGAGTTTTGCCAGTGTTTGAAATTAATATAAATAGAATCATACAATGTGTGCTGTTTCAGGTCTTTATTATTTCATTCAACATTATTATTGTTATGTATGTCAGATTCATTCCTGGTGTGGCATGTAGCTGCATTTCATTCATTTTCATTGCTATATAAGCATTTCACTGTATTTATATACAATAATCATGCATTCTACTGTTGAGGACGTTTGGTGTTGTTTTCAATTTGGAATAATTACAAATAGGTCTGCTACAAACATTTGTGTGTATATATATTGATGAATATATTCATTTCTATGTGCCATATACCTAAGAGTGACATAACTAGGTCATAAGGTATGCATATAATCAGCTTTAGAGATACTGACAAACAGATTTCCAAAATATTTATAGCTATTTATACTCCTATCAACAGTGGGTGAATGTCCCAGTTGTTCCCATATCCTCAACAACACTTGGCATTTTCTGTCTTTTCCATTTTAGCTTGATTGACTTTTAAGTTCTTGCTAAAATCTTGGTAGAAACAGTGAAGTGAAAAAAAAAATATCACTACCACACAAATATTTAGCATCATAAAAAATAAAATGGAAGTAGAAATTGAAAGTCAATGACTTTTCAACAATAACAACAGCAAATTTGCAAAGTATCTTTCCTGTGATACTAAAAGATGCATTCATAATTCATAAAGGGTTATCAAATTCTGTCTTTTAAAGCAACTGTACACATATGTTCCTCCATATAACATGATACATTGTATGAGTTCATAATGAGTATAAAAATAAAACCAAAGAAACTAAAACACTACAGATTTTCTCCAAATTTCTTTCCAAATCACATATTTGAAGGAGTATAAAAATTCTCATTTCTTCTTTCATTTATGTAATTTTGCTCTTGCCAAAAACTCTGCTGGATGTTAGAGATACACAATCAAATAAGTTACGACCCCCACTCTTAACCACTTAAAACTAGTGGCAAGTACAACAAGTAACAATAATAGTAGAGAATGAAACGTGATAGAGAAGTACACAGGGTACTGTTGGAGCACAGAGATATTACTGCGGGTGGGAGCAGAGTCATGCCAAGAAAATGGCACATTGGGGATAAAATTCAAGCTGATTTGTGAAGGAATATTAGAATTAGCTCAAACAAGGATTTGTCAGAGGGGCTTCTAGGCATGGGAATAGAATGTTCAATACCACCAATCTGATACTGAACTCACTTTACTACATTACCTCCAGGGCTGGAAATGCCAAGATAGTCAAGTCCAAAATTATTTCTTGCAATGAATCAGTGATCCCCTGAAGCTTTCATCCACCTGTCCCACTTCTACACTTTGATGCAATAGGAGACAAGTCTACATACTTTTTTGTGACTTCACATCCTTACTCCATAAAAAAAAATCCTAATTTCCAAATGTACTAAAAGGAATAAATGCATAATAAAGATAAAAGAATGTTGTCCTAAGTAAAGATAATAATAAAAATCCATATGACAAAGACATTCTAGACAATATATTCTGAGAAAAATGGCATCAATGTGCTCTGTTTTCTCTTTTCAGAACATTTCTGGTACTTAGGAAAGGAAGAAATAACTGAGGGGGAAAATCACAATCTAATAAAAGCATAATGACCTCTCCAGGAAGAGGAATATGGTTCCAAGTCATTAAAGACAAAATACGCATTACACAAAAGCACAATAATTTAATTGAAAAAAATTGCTCCACTCACCTGCTTTCCTGTAATTATTAATATAATGTATTTTTTAAAATAAAGATGTCAAATTACTTTTGCAGTAGTTTCCAAAATGTAAACTAAAGCTACAGTTCTAGCCAAAAGAGTTGTATTGAATTTTTCCATGTATATTAACTTTCTATAGATGTGGCAAGGTCAGAGTTTTTCTTCTGAAAAGGAGAATAGACATAAGGGATTTTTGTGTTTCATTCTATTTACTGACATTGAAATTATTTGATGGGGAGATGTTTATTGGAAGACACACAGACATAGCACAATTCATGTTTAGGGAGATGGATTTCTTGCAATTGCAAAAGTCAATGGCATTTCACAAATGCTCCCAGCACTCTTTATTGACATTCTGGATAGATATTTTTACTAATGAAATGAGTCAGAATTTCACGAAGCATTGATGACATAGATAAATGCCAACTTATTTCAAACATCCCCCAATGTCATGATGCTTTCAGAATTGATTTCTGTTGCACATTTTGGAATTATCTTACTTTGCATGTTTATAACTTTTTCCTTCACAATGTAGACTTACATAAGTTGAGCAACAGGTGAAAAATCACCTTCTTTAAGAGTTTTGGAAAATTGGTAGGATTTAATCACAAATTAAATAAATATACTTATAAATTTCATAAATGGAAAATATGACGCTGAACCATGAGAAATTCAGAATGTAAAGAATTGCCCTTTATCTCACACATAGTTATGGGGGAAAAGATTCTGTATAATACTGTAACAATATCATATTTTCCACAACTTGGGAGACGAAATACAAATTTTAATTAAGGAAAACATAGAAAGGTAGGTTACCTCCCCGAGTTGCGGAAACTTCTTAAGAGACAGAACATTTAATAAAATGAGACATGGTATTCACAATCAATAGAGAATATAAAATAATCTCCCTTTCTTTTATCATAATTTAAAAATATTTTTTGGATTGAAATATCTACTTAATGCTTATTCTGTCCAACATTTAGCTACATGATAAAGAAACATCAACCAAAATCTTAATATGCCCTAAAAATTTTTACTTTTACTATAAAGTTTGGTTTGTGGAAGGTCATTACACAACTATGATATCCATGCATCAAAAATGAAAATTTACAAAGATAAGTTGTCAAGCATACATTGAAATTTTATCCCGTTGAGGAAAATTATTCTCACGTACTAGAAAAATAAATGTACACCTAACAATATTTATTTCTATACGTATTCTTGCTCACCCCTTTCGTACTCTTTTAATTTTTGTAAAAGATTTGGGATTCTTTGAAATATAAGTATACAAATAAACCTAAAACTATTAACTCATGATAAAAAAAAATGTAAAACGACTGTAGCAGGAGAGCTAAAAAGAAAAATTATATAAAGTCTTGACTGCAGAAATATATAGCAAGTGATTTCAAACCTTAGCTCTAAGTTTCTAGCAATCTAGGTCAAAGGACAATACAATGAATTTCACATCTCTTATCATCAAGTAGACCATGAACTCATTGGTAGAGTTCTGAGCTCTTGGAGAAATTTTTCATAGGGATTTTTACAAGGGCTTTTAACAAAGTAATGAATGAAGACCTTGACAGCAGGGTTTTTTAATGCAACAGAAAAGTTTCCTATTATATCAGACCATCTATGAAAGCTGATAATACAATATTTAAAGAGTTCACTAATAAAAATTATAAAGCGAGCCAGAGGGATACAACCAAGCCATGAAACTTTTTGGTTTTCAAGCTCACATTAAAATAGAGAATAAGATGATAAGTTTTTAAATTACAAGTGTTTTTTAATTATTTCTGCTGGAAATAATTTTATGCCACAAGCATGAAATAGTAATAACATTTTGCCCCACAATATTAAAGTAAAATGGACCATTCAGGAGGCATGTCATGTTCATCCCATGTTGTAATGAAACCTCTGGAGAAACATAGCAAGTCTTAGACTAAGAAATATAGAACCAGAAACATAAGCAGAGAAACAAACATGCACCAGAATAAGAAACGTAGACTTATCTACTCTTGTGGAAAAGCCTTTCTGTCAGCGAGAATTTTGACAAAAGTTCCACAGAAAGGTAATTTGCTAGAGAAGTAGGATTGCCCAGTATTTACAGTCTAGTCTCTGGACTATTACCATGTTATTTACTAGACTGCCTGAGTTCAAGGCCCAAGCATATCACTTTCAGGCTGGAAATAGTGGACAGTTATTTAACATCTCCAGCAGTCCTGTGACTCTTTAAAATAAGGTTGATGATGATAATAACAATATTTAGCTTACTGCATAAAGTAACCATGGAAAAATCAACCATGTGAGTTGTTTAACATAATACCAACTATCTGGTAGGTATTATCTCGATGTTTGAGACACCCAATGTTTTTTACTGATAAAAATGAATGTATTCTATATATCAGGCATGTACATGAGACAGCATTTTGTTTCAAAAGTTGAAAAGCCAGCCTTCTGTTTTGTCTTAAAGGTGAGTCATCAAAATGCATTATATTTTATTGGAAGATTGTTTCACAAAATACATTGAACCCAGGAAAAGAAGAGGAGTTTATATCTAGAATCCAATTTTTAATCACAGATTTTTCAGCTGGGCCACAAGTTTTATAAAATTAGATTTATTTGTGATCATTAGCTGAAGCATTCACTTCATAGTAAAAAAACTAATTTACAATGATTCGCATCATCTGAAATTTTATTAGACCCAAACTTTCAGCTTTGGGATAGTTAAGCAATGATATTTAATGTTTTGTAAAGCTCTATACACTTACTACATAAAACAGAATTTCAGTACTCACTTTGCTTTAAAGTGAAAACATATACATACTTACAACAACAACAATAACAAAAGTAAATTACTAACTTTTCTTTTGAGACTGAGTTTGAGGTCTCACTTTCCTGGCCATAATGCAAAGCTAAAAGGAGTTCCCGTTCATAAACTGAAGAATTCAGAGTCCAGTATGACGTTCATTAGAAATTCTCATCCATAAGAAAATGTCTATGATTCTACTTGACATGCCATAATACCTTTTTACATATCCTGACCTTTTTTTGCTTTGCTTTCTCTGTTTTGCGTGACTTAATCATAGACCCCTGAGACATGGTTACTCTTTGTCTTGTACTTGATCTTAGAGTGGTAAGTTGGAGAAAATGTTCTGATATCAATGTCACTGAAAAAATTTTCTTCAGTAATTAAATGATTCACTGTTTCAACTATTTATTTCAACAAATATTTATTAAATAGTTACTATCTAATTTTTCTTACCCCAAAAGAGGAAAAAGAAAAGGAAGGCCCATTTAACAGACCAAAAAAATTATAAACACCATTATTTGTTGACTACTTCTTCTAAGCCAAACACCTAAAAGGTAGGTAGACTCATTTTTACTACTCTACAGATTAAAACGGATGTTCATAACTGATGTTCACCAAGTCACAAGGCTGAGGTGATCCGCTCAGAGCTGTCCAATCTCAATGTCTGTGTTCTGAACAACTCCTCCTCTCAAGATGTCAATTTCTTTTTTAAAGGAGGGCCAGAACATAAATACACAAGAAAATGAAACATGGCTCGGACTTTCTAAGAGCAAAATTTAATATTCAGAAATCTAAGGCATGTTTTAAGTTAAAATAAAAAGCCTAGAATATATTCTATTCCTAACTAGGCTCATTCTCATTCAATCTGATACTATACCAAAATTTTTAAATCATACTTTAAAATTCTTTTCCAATTCCCAGCCCATTCTTATTCTGAATCTCCCATTCTTATCAAAGAGCATATACTTGCTTCCTTGTATGGATTAAATTTGCCAAGAAATTTTGATTCTGAGACTTCATGGTTAAAGAGGAAAATGGACCAGAATAAGATCATGATTCTGTTTCTTCATGTACCCTCAGTCTCTGGCCACAGAAAAAAAAGTATATTTTGGTCCAAAAGATAAAATACTCGGTTTCTAAAGCTGAAATTCTTTTCAGGTTACATTTTCTTTCTGGAAGTTTGTAGTATGCCTTTGCATACATTTGAATTTTTCATCTCAGTTTAGAAGCAAGTGATTTAGCATATCTGCCTTATTGAGGGTTTATATTTTAATTAAAACTTTGTCATCTGGTTCTTTCTTGGCTGCTTTTGAAATTGCATCCGCTGATTGAGAATAACAAAACTCTCAGTCTCTTCCTTCCTACCTCAATGCCTGACTAACCTCAGGACTCGGGCCCAGAGAAAGAGAAAATGCTCTTGGAAATCATGGAGAAGGCCACAGTGGTTTATTCCTGAGCTCTTTGTCGTTCTGGTTCTATTGTGACTCACTGAATAGTGTACATTTACCCAAAAAAGTCTGTAGGTTTTAACCATGACCATTCTTCATCTTGCAGTAATGTGAAAACAACTCTAAGTAATGATACCTGAAATAAAGCATTATTAAAGGAAAAATGAGATCACTTAAAAGGAAAGAGCACAGTTAAACAGAACATTTTCTAAAACCGTGCACAATTTTAAATGTAAATGCTGACACTTATAGATATTTATCTGTTCCATACGTACTCTCCATCTGAAATATATTTTCAGAACGGTATACCTTGAATTGGTATGAAAGTTCCTGTTTATCCATTATTAAGCAATACAGCATCTGGGAAGCCCAGACCACAAGCATGTATGTGTTTATTTTTCAAGGGCAACATTGCCATCTACAGGATATGAAATGACAAAATTTCACCACTCCCTTAAACATGTTTGCAGTCAAAACTAGAAATTGCTGAGATTGAAATATGTGTCCAAATTCAGTCCTATTTGATTATCCTGCCAGACACCATATTTCACAAATTATCTCATCTCACAGCTAACTTAAAAAAATAAAAAGAAAAGAATGCATTAAGCTGACTGCCAAATGTCACAGCTTCTTTGTCTTTGAAAATTGCATTAGGGGTTTACTCAAAGGCTTTTCACCATGATAAATGTTAAGGAGCTGAAAGAAAAGCTATCAGAATGAGGTGGTTAGGTTTTTAGTTGGTTATAACTAACACCAAATTCTCTGGAAGTTAGCTGAATATGTGTTACCTAAACTTCCTCATAGAATTCAAATAACCCAACAGCTTTTCATTCATAGATTTCAAGTAGCAAATATAGCTAATCGTTTTCCCCTAGTACAAGGAGGCAACTGATATCTGTTGCTTAAAGAATCTGATCATTTAATCAGACTTCCCAACGTTCAGATGGCATGACAAAGGGGAGCCTCTCAGACTGTTTTGCGAGGGAAGAAACAGAGGCACAGTTAGGTGCTGACCTTGAAAAGCTTAGCTCATTGTCAGGCTGTCCTATTTTAGCAAAAGTGAGAGACAGGAAAAGGGAGACAACATAACTCATTTTCTCCATTTTGACACACAGACCAAAATATGAGCCAGGAAAAGATATAGAATATACAAATGGTATTAAGAAGCTATTTTTGACTGCTCAGTCTGACCTCAGTCCAGTTGAAATTGGAATTACAATATTTATTAGAAAAAGCTTGAGCGTTTCAGGAAAAGCTATTACAATTTTCTAGTACATTTCTAATCTCCTTTCCTGAAGATATTTAATATTAGGATGTATAATTAGCTCACTCTAATTCCTTAATTGTGGCTCGCCTAGAAAGTAAGTGATGGACGTGCTGGCAGCGTATGACCCTACCGTCTTGTGATTTTTTTTAATCAACTCTCATAGAAAAGATGGGAATAATGTAAATTAAAGCCATCTCAATCATATAGTAGTGTGTAAAAATCAAGTTTACTTTATTATCACAATGCTAACTAGAAAGTATTCTATGAAAAAATGGGATCTGAGCACCAAAGAAAAACCCTCATTAAAACGAGAAAACAGTTTGAAAGAACTCAGTATTGGGGTTTCATTTCCGATGTGTGCTTTACAGCTTTTCATCATATATCCAGCCTGTCGTCTGTGTACATGAACCAAGTTTGAATCAAAAGATTCCCTCCAAAAAAAAACAACCTAGCCATAAAAACAAACTTATTTTATCTGTAGTCCAGCTAAATGCAGTCACCAAACGGGAAATGTTTACATAGACTAAACAAGTAGCTTTTTATCCAAAGGAAATTAAATAAAATAAGGGGCCACCCTTTGTCTAAAACCAGTATGGTTACTTCCATTGAAAAGTAGTTTATATCATATCATCCATTGCTAAAAATAAGATAGAGGGCACCCTCTTAATAGAAACTGTTTTCCTCAAGGTTCCCAATGAACCCAACATTGCCAAATCCAAAGGGCAATTCTTAGTCTTCATTTTATTTGACACCTGAGCACTTGACATGATTTTTTCATACTTCCTGAAACATTGTCTTCAGCTGCCTTCCAGAATATACTATTCTCTTACTTTTCCTTCCAGGACCTTGGCCACTTCTCTCTGCCTCTTCTTCCTTTTTCTGATCTCTGAATGCCAATGTGCCCTCAGATATCAGTCCTTAAGCCACTTTTCCTCCATATCCACACTAAATATCTAGATGACTTTATCCTTCCTATGCTTTAAATATCATCTGTATGCTAATGACTCCCAAATGTATACGTCAGCCCAAATTTTACCTCAGCCCTAGACACTTATGTCCAAATGCCTATTCAACACCTCCATTTTGCTATCTAATGGAACATCTCATGCCGGATATGATGAAAACGAAATTTTTAAAAATTATTTCACACCCCTGTACTTGCTTCTTCTTTAGGGTTATCCATCTCAGAAAATAACATCTTTCAGACAGGCAATACATACTCAATTAGTTTGTAATTAATTAATTAAATAACACATGATGGCAGTGATATGACCACATCATCTCAAGAGAATGATAGTGAAAGACTAGGACTCTATGATTAGGAAAATTATTCCAGTAAAGGGAAAATGTAATCAGTATTTTCTTATGGAATAGTAGGGATCATAAGAAAGATGTGATCCATAGAGAACAACACATACTAGAGCCTTTTGGCGGATGGGTGGTGGGAGAAGGGAGGATCAGTAACAATAACTAATGGGTACTAGGCTTAATAAATGGGTAGTGAAATAATCTGTACAAAAAACCCCCATGACACAAGTTTACCTATGGAACAAACCTGCACTTATACCTCTGCTCTTAAATAAAAGTTAAAAAAAAAAAAAAAAGGGTGGGGGGCCGGGCGTGGTGGTTCATGCCTGTAATTCCAGCACTTTGGAATGCTGAGGCGGGTGGATCACCTGAGGTCAGGAGTTTGAGACCAGCCTGACTAAAGTGGTGAAACCCCATCTCCACTAAAACTACAAAATATTAGCCAGGCGTGGTGACTCACACCTGTAATCCCAGCTTCTCTGGAGGCTAAGGCAGGAGAATCGCTTGAACCCGGGAGGCGAAGGTGGCAGTGAACCAAAATCGTGCCATTGCACTCCAGCCTAGGCAACAAAAGTGAAACTCTGTCTCAAAAAAAAAAAAAAAAGATGTGATCAAAAGAGGACCTACCATTCCACACTTTTACTCACTTCACACAGCACTTATTTTAGAGTTGAATTAGGGATGTCTTCATGCCACAAAGACCCCTGTACTCCATATTCCACCCTCCTAAATGCTAGTACAGTAAGACAGGTTGTCCTGATATTGGTAACAATGTCCAAGATTGTGGGAGATTGATTTCTTCCCACTATTGACTCTACTAAGAAACGAAGGCTGATACTAAAATCACTGGAAATTACATTTGAAACCTCAGTGAGGCTTACAGAAGCAGGTTGTCTGTCCATGACTATCTGTAAGGAGTAGTATGCATGGTCACGTTGGTACCTTTAAATTAGTTAAAAGGAAAATAGAAACATATCATTTAATTTCTTCATTATTTTGCAAATTTAAAAAATTTTTTTTCTGTTTATTATGGATACATAAGAGTTACACATATTTATGGGGTACATGTGATATTTTGATATATGCTACCATATATAATGATTAAATCAGAATAATTAGGGTATCTGTCACCTCAAGCATTTATCATTTATTTATGTTAAGAACACTCCAATTCCACTCTTTTAGTTATTTTGAAATATACAATAAATTATTGTTGACTATAGTTACCCTTTTGTGCTATTGAACACTAGATCTTAGTCCATCTATCCGTTTGTATTTTTTCATTAATCATCCCCTCTTTAGCCGCCCTACCCTCCCCACTACCCTTCTCAACCTCTGGTAACTATCATTCTACTCTCAATTTCCATGAGTTTTTCAGGTCCCACATACAAGCAATGTTTTGATACAGGAATACGACGTGTAATAATTACGTCAGGGTAATTGGGTATCCATCACCTCAAGAATTTATCACTTTGTGTTAGGAACATTTCAATTCCATTCTTTTAGCTATTTTTAAATATGCAATAACTGATTATAGACTGCAGTCACCCTGATATGCTATCAGGGTGATATAGTAGATCTTATTTGTTCTATCTAACTATATTTTTATGTCCATTAATGATTCCTACTTTTTCCCTTCCTCCCTGCTCCCGTTCCCAGCCTCTGGTAACCATCATTCTACTCCCTGTCTCCATAAGTTCAATTTTTTAATTTTAGCTCCCACATAGGAGTGAAAACATGTGTTATTTATCCTTCTGTGCCCAACTTCTTTCATTTAGCATAATGTCCTCTGGTTCCATCCATGTTGTTGCAAATGACAGGATTTCATTCTTTTTTACAGCTGAATAATATGCCATTGTGTATACGTACCACATTTTCTTTGTCCATTTATCTGTTGATGGACACTTAGGTTGATTGCATATCTTGGCTATTGTGAATAGTGCTGCAATGAACATGAGAGTACAGATATCTCTTCCGTGTATGATTTCCTTTATTTTGGATAAATACCCAGCAGTGGAATTACTGGATCATATGGTAGTTTTATTTGTAGTTTTTGAGGAATCTCCATACTAATTTCCATAGGAGGAATCTCCATACTAATTTCCATAGTGGCTGTACTAATTTAAATTCCCACCAACAGTGTAAAAGGGTTCCCTTTACTCCACATCCTCACCAGCATTTGTTATTGTCTGTCTTTTGGACAAAAGCCATTTTAACTGGGGTGACATGACATCTCATTGTAGTTTTGATTGCATTTCTTCCTCTGATGATTCATGACATTGAGATTTTTTCATACACCTGTTGACCGTTTGTATGTCTTCTTTTGAGAAATATCTATTTAGATCTTTTGCCCATTTTTAAATCAGATTATTTGTTTTTTTCCATTGAGTTGTTTGAGCTCCTTATATATATTCTGGTTATTAACCTCTGCAAATATTTTCTCCCATTCTGTGGGTTGTCTCTTGACTTTGTTGTTTCCTTTGCTGTGTTTTGTCTATTTTTGCTTTGATTGCCTGTGCTTTTGAGATACTACTCAAAAACTTTTTGCCTGGACCTATGTCCCGGAGAGTTTCCCTAGTGTTTTCTTCTAGTAGTCTGATAGTTTCAAATCTTATAGTTAGATCTTTAGCCCATTTGATTTGATTTTTGTACATGGTGAGAGATAGAGGATGAGTTTCCTTTTTTTCTATATGGTTATCCAATTTCCCCAGCAAAATTTATTGAATAGGCTGCCTCTTACTCAATCTGTGTTCTTGGCAGTTTTGCCAAATATGAGTTGACTGTAAATGCATTGATATGTTTCTGGATCCTCTATTCTTTTCCATTGGTCTGTGTGTCTGTTTTCATGCCAACACCATGCTGTTTTGGTTATCATAGCTTTGTAGTATAATTTGAAATAAGGTAATATGATACCCCCAGCCTTGTTCTTTTTTCTCAGAAGGGCTTTGACTATTCTAGGTTTTCTGTGGTTCCATATAAGTTTTAGGAATTTTTTTTCTATTTCTGTGAAGAATGACATTGGTATTTTGTTAAGTATTACATTGAATCTGTAGAATGCTTTAGGTAGTATGGTCATTTTAACAATATTAATTCTTCCGACCCATGAACAGAGTACTTTTGTGAAATTACATTTTGTAAGACATGCTTTAGCATTTTATGGATGGAAACATTGAGATAAATAGAATTACTTTTGTATTGAATTTTAACTATTAGAACAGATAAACAAATTCAGTAAGGGTACAAAATAAACATACAAAAATCAGTAGCATTTATATATGCCAACAGTCAACAATCTGAAAAAGAAACCAACAAAATAATCCTATTTACAATAGCGACAATAAAAAAAATGGAGTAGAAAACCACAGAAATAAATGGTCAATCCATACAGCTTTAAAAAAAAAAAAAAAAAAAAAAAAAGCCCTAGAAAGATCACATCCAATTATCCCAAAGGAGTCACTATTATTAGGAATACCAAGAAACTAGAACAATTTTTGACCTTTTAAAACAATAAGAATATAAATATGTCTACATAATTTTGGTATTTTCTGCCTTCTAAAGATATTCCTATCTATCCCCCAGAGCTGTATCTGCAAAAAAAAAAAAAAAAAAAAAAGAAAGAAAAAAGAAAAAGAAAAGAAATGAAGCAATGAAAATTCTAACAAGAACGTTTTTCACAATAGAACACACACATCTTCAAGCCCAGCTCAGGATATACTCAGCTGTATTTTATCTCAGGCATATAAATGTGGTGGAGGAGGAATTTCAAGGTGGTGGGATGTATGCATCTCCATTTCTTCATTTATCCATTTCTCTCTTTACTCAATAACCCTGTTTGAAGAGACAGACATCAGCACGTTGCTGAGTGCATGGGAGTGAGCTTTGTCAGAGCCTGGCAAGAAGATAGAGAACTCATTAGAGCACAAGTTAGAAACTGATGCATACAATTAACTAACAAGGAGACAGCCAGACTACTGCTACAGAAGTAACTGATTTTCGCAAGCAGAGATTTGATAGAGCTGATTTGTGATATCTTAAAAGAACCCCTCTTCTTCCTTATTCACTCACTGTCAGTAGCAGAAACTAGACACAGGCAAAATGTGAACCTGGTAAGAATTTCTCCTTAATACATCATTATTCTTTTCTCATGCAGACAACACAGGTTGTTTTAGACCCTTAATCAAGGCACAGAGGATTCTCAACATGATGCACCTGCTCAGGGCACCGGCAAAGCAGAGGCCCAAAACAAAGAAAGGTTAAGAATTTGATGTTTGATATGTTGTTGAAAGTATCAGAGTAGTCAAGATACAGGGAGAAAGGCAAAAATTGGGGGAGATATCTGTGCATCAATTTATCTATTATTATGTAGATAGATAGCAAGAGACAGAAGAGAGACCTCCTCTTTTCAATGTCTCAGGATGCTAAAGTTTTGATGGGTCCTGCACAGAATGTCAATTATCAGCCCACTTCCCTGTGGTGCCCCACTTGCCTCTCTTCCTCTTCTCTCCCATTGAAGTAAAACTGCTTCAACTCTCATATAATGTTGCTGTAATTATTCACTTCTACAATCCTCCTAAAGAGTAACTTAAGAAATTAGAAACACACACACACACACACACACACACACACACACACACACACAGAGGTATATCTTGTTCTATTGTGCTTCACTTTGTTACGCTTTGCAGATGTTAATGTTTTTTACAAATTACTTTCAATGGCAAAAACCGCAATTACTTTTCCACCAACCTAATATATCTGCTATGGTAATCTGTGATCAGTCATCTTTAATGTCGCCAGTGGAATTGTTTTTAGAGCACCACTAACTGCACCCATATGTAACAATGAACTTAATCAATAAATACTGTATGTGTTCCGACTGCTCACCAACTGGCAGTTCCCTCATCTGTCTGACTTGCTGCTTTGCTGCAGGCCACCACAGTAGCAAGACGATAGCCTCCACCTCATTTCTGTCTTCTTATGAGTATATTTTATTGGTAGAATCTAATTCACATTCAGACCCCTAACAGCAAGAAAGCCTGAGATATGTAGCATTTCATTTACCAGTCCCCACAATAAGGAAAGAACACAGAATATAGTAGGAATCGATGATGAGTACCAATAGACAATTTCCAAAACGAAAGTTCTTCAGAATTATTTTTCAATAAGTATAGAAAACCATTTGATCCATGTGTAATCTCACTTTTAGGGAAAATCCCAAAACCCAGTTTTTGACATTTTTGCATACCTGACATTTTGCATACCTGATATTTTGCATACCTACCATATCTTATTCTT
Source organism: Pongo abelii (assembly GCF_028885655.2). Classification (NCBI taxonomy): domain Eukaryota; kingdom Metazoa; phylum Chordata; class Mammalia; order Primates; family Hominidae; genus Pongo; species Pongo abelii. The sequence continues at coordinate 186,682,650 of NC_085928.1, forward strand.
TATTCAAATTAAAAGAGTAATTGGGCTGGGCATGGTGGCTCACGCCTGTAATCCCAGCACTTTGGCAGGCCAAGGCAGGTGGATCACGAGGTCAGCAGTTCGAGGTCAGCAGCCTGGCCAACGTGGTGAAACCCCATCTCTACTAAAAATACAAAAATTAGCCGGGCGTGGTGGTGCACGCTTGTAGTCCCAGCTACTCAGGAGGCTGAGGCAGGAGAATCACTTGAACCCAGAAGTGGAGGCTGCAGTGAGCCGAGATCGTGTCACTGCACTCTAGCCTGGGTGACAGAGCGAGACTCCATCTCAAAAAAAAAAAAAAGAGTAATCATGGCAGAAAGGATGATGGAAACAATAAATCTCTTTTGTGTTCAACTTTTCTTTTGGATACTTATAAGAGAAGGGGAGAGTGGGTCGGGCGTGGTGGCTCATGCCTGTAATCCCAGCACTTTGTGAGGCAGAGGTGGGCAGATCACGCGGTCAGGAGTTCGAGATCATCCTGGCCAACATTGTGAAACCCCATATCTACTAAAAATACAAAAAATTAGCCAGGTGTGGTGGCAGGTGCCTGTAATCCCAGCTACTCAGGAGGCTGAGGCAGGAGAATCATTTTAACCCAGGAGGCAGAGGTTTCAGTGAGCTGAGACCATGCCACTGTACTCCAGCCTGGGCAACAGAGCAAGACTCCATCTAAAAACTAAAAATAAAAAGTGAAGGGGAGAGTTGAGAGCCTGCTATTCAACCAATGTAACAACAAACTAAAACACTATAGTTTAGCTTATTAATTTTTTGTTTATTAATTTAGTTATCGGCTGCTTACTATATAAGAGGTTTTTTCAAATATGTTTGACAGTTATGTGTCCACTAAATTGACTTCCTTTTTAACTACAAAGATATAATCTCTTTTATTGCAAGAATATAATCTATTGATTATGTGAAACAAGATAACAGTTATGTAGAGTATTTAAAATATATATTAATTTGCACATTTTTATTCAGAGGCTTAGTAGGTCTCTACTGAGCAAATTAATTATAAAGAAAATAATTATACAGAAATTCTATAAATTATGTAACAAATGGAAGTTTATGAAGGAGGAAAACCTTGGAAATCACAATTATTAGAAAAAGTATGGCAAGAAATCACTTAAAAGTAATTAAAATTGTTAAAGGTTGTGGTAATATGCATTTTATTCTATGACCTCTTGAAACGTCTATGGAGAGGTTGCTTTTTCATAAAGAGTATCCTGGGGTGCTTTTATTATTTACATATTAAAGGGTCTGAGTTATAAAGGAGGAAGTGAGAGAGGAGAGGAAAAGAAGTGGAGAAGACAATCTATCCATAGAGTGACCATCAAACTGGTTTGCATGGAACAGCTTGGTTTATATCTCTAGTATTTTTATTTTAAGAAGTTTCCTGGTTTGAGAGATAAATTATATAGTCATTCTAATTGGTAAGAGGAGTAAAGAACTGGGATTATAACTAACATTAAGTTAATTGCATATGTAATGGAACATGCAAGGAGTGAAAAATGTAAAGAGGAGAGGAATCTCTGAAATTGGGTCAGTTGCCAGAAGGAAAGCATTATATGCCAACTGAAAGGAATGATAAAGGGCAAGCCAATAGGCAAAGGTCAGTTTACAGCTCTTCACTAAATAACATTAGATTTCAGCTCCTCTCATCTTTGATTCTTTGCCAAATCAATTGGGATATGAGTATTCCTAGTTTATCATAAATCATGAGCCAGAAGGCACATACGTATGGCATGTCGTTCAGCCTCTTTCAAATAGCCCTAGACCCAAATTTTCTAAGACAAAGAGCTAACTACAGAAGGCCTTTAGTATTTACAGATTTAGCATCCTTGCAATCCATTTTGGCTTTCCTGAAACCAGCCTTTCCTGCCGTACCTGCTCTGGAGACTCTTAACTCTTCACCCACATTCATAGCTCTTGCTCATCCACCTGACCTTTAAATGCTGGCAATCACAAATGTATAAAAGACATTTGGGGGAACATTTACTAAATTTGTATACAAACTAGGTGTTACATTGTTTGTGAATTATTGTCAGTTTTCTTAGACGTGATAATGGCTTGGTTGTTATGTATAATAATGTCTTTAGTTTTAGGACATGCTGAAGTATTTAGGAGTAAAGTTTTATAATATCTGCAACTTACTTTGAAATAGTTTGGAGAAATATGTGTAGATAAATACATCTATAAATACATGTGCAGATTGATACATCTATAAATACAGATGTAGATTCAGATAGGTAGATAGATGAACAAAATACGACAAAATGTTAACAAATGGTGAATCTAGTGGTGGGTATACAGCTGTTCATTGTACCATGTAACCTTTCTCAAACTTACGTATGTTTGAAAATTTTTATAATAAAAAATAGAAAAAAACTTTTTAAGTCCATTTTTTGGAGTTCTAAATCCCTCCCCCAACTCTTCCCCTGTCAAAAGTTTTCTGTCATACCCTTGCTAGATGACCTTGTTTATTCTTTACCTTTAAATGCCATCCAAATAGAGTTAATTACCCCCAAATTATCTTTGGCTCAGACCTCTCCTCCAAACTACAAAATAGATAATATAGCCAATTAACTATTTGGCATTTCAGCTAGATAGCTCATGGGCATCTCAAGTTTGACAGGTTTAAAACTGGTCTTGATTTCCACCTCACCTCCCAACAAATCCATTCATTTCCCAATGTTCTTCAACTAAGTATTTGACAGTTTTTTATAGCCAAGAGCTTAAGTCAGAAATCTGGATATCATGCTTGATTTCTACCTCTCTGTCTTCCTCCATCCAATCGATTAATAAATTCTATCAATTTTACCTCCAAAATATAACTCAACTATTAAGTTTTCTTGAGATTGTTATTACTACTCTGTTCCAGCCACATAACTATCCTTGTTTGAACTAGAGTAATAGTCTCATAATTGGTATCTGTATTTCCTTTCCTTCTCCTTTGTATTCTCCAAAGAATATCCACATTAATTTTTTAAAATATGAATCAAGTCTTTGAACTATTTGTTTAAAATAAAAAGGCTTCCCATTGCAGTTATAAAAAAGTCCAAGACCTTCAAGTTCCGGCCTTGTCCAGCCCCTGGCCACCTCTTCCATTTAATCTTGAGCTTCACTCCACCCATACATGCTGTTCTCTTCACACAAGGTTTCTTATTGTGCTCATAAATTTTTACGCCATTTTCTCCTCAGAATTTTCGTCCACGATCTTTCATCTGTCTGGCATGCACTTTATTATTTACCAAATTCTCAAATAACATTCACTATGTGTCTGGATTCTTTTTAAAAATAACTTTAGGAATATTGACTCAATACAACAATTTTATGAGGTAATTTCTATTATTTTCCTCCTTTTATACATGAGGAAAATGAAGCATAATGAAGCAGAATGACTGAAAATTGTATACAGATCATGCTGTGTGCTGAATTATGTTCTGCAAAAATGCAAATGTTGAAGCCCTAACCCCCAGCGTGATGGTATTTGAAGATAGGGCCTTTGGGAAGTGTATTAGTCAGTGTTCTCCAGAATAACAGAACCGAACCAATAGGAAATATATATACATATGTACCTACATAGACAATGAGGGATATGAGAAAGGGAGAAAGAAAGAGAACTAGAAAGAGACAGAGATTTATTATAAGTTATTGGCTCATACAATTATGGAGGCTGAGTAGTCCCACAATCTGCTACTTGCAAGCTGGAGACCCAGGAAGGCTGCTGGTGTAATCTGAACACCTGAGAGCTGAAAAGCTGATGGTGTAGATTCCAGGCCAAATCTAAATGCCTGATAACCAAGTATGCTGAGGACAGGAGAAGATCAATGTCCCAGCTCAAGCAGTCAGGCAGAATGAGAATGAATCCAACCTTCCTCTGTGTTTTTGTTCTATTCAGGTCCACAATGGAGCAGGGAGGATCTGTCTTACTCAGTCCACCAATTCAAGCGCTAATTTTTTCCAAAAGTACCCTGACAACCTAATAGACATCTACAGAACTCTCCACCGCAAATAAACAGAATATACATTCTTCTCAGTGCCACATGGCACTTATTCTAAAATTGACCACATAATTGGAAGTAAAACACTCCTCAGCAAATGCAAAAGAACTGAAATCATAATGAACAGTCTCTCAGACCACACTGCAATAAAATTAGAACTCAGAATTAAGAAACTCACTCAAAACCACACAATTACATGGAAATTGAACAACCTGCTCCTAAATGACTCCTGGGTATATGATGAAATTAAGGCAGAAATCAAGAAGTTCTTTGAAATCAATGAGAACAAAGAGACAACATACCCAAATCTCTGGGACACAGCTAAAGCAGTGTTAACAGGGAAATTTATAGCACTGAATGCCCACATCAGAAAGCTAGAAATATCTCAAATAGACACCCTAACATCACAATTAAAAGAGCTAGAGAGCCAAGAGCAAGTTAATCCAAAAGCTAGCAAAAGACAAGAAATAACTAAGATCAGAGCAGAATAGGAGATAAAGACACGAAAAACCCTCCAAAAAATCAATGAATCCAGGAGCTGTTTTTTTTGAAAAAATTAACAAAATAGACTGCTAGCTAGAATACTAAAGAAAAGAGAGAAGAATCAAATAGACACAATAAAAAATGATAAAGGGGATATCACCACCGACCCCAGAGAAATACACTACTATCAGAGAATACTATAAATACCCCTACACAAATAAACAACAAAATCTAGAAGAAACTAATACATTCCTGGACACATACACCATCCCAAGACTAAATCAGGAAGAAGTCAAATCCCTGAATAGATCAATAACTAGCTCTGAAATTGAAGCTGTAATTAACAGCCTACCAACCAAAAAAAGCCCAAGACCAGATGGATTCATAGCCAAATTCTCCCAGATATACAAAAAGGAGCTTGTACCATTTCTTCTGAAACCACTCCAAACAATTGAAAAGAAGGGACTCCTCCCTAACTCATTTTATGAAGCCAGCATCATCCTGACACCCAAACCAGGGAAGAACACAAAAAGAAAAGAAAATTTCCGCCCAATATCCCTGATGAACATCAATGAGAAAATCCTCATTAAAATACTGGCAAACAGAATCCAGGAGCACATCAAAAAACTTACCCACCACGATCAAGTCAGCTTCATCTGTGAGATGCAGGGCTGGTCCAACATACACAAATCAATAAACTTAATCCAGCACATAAACAGAACTAACGACAAAAACCACATGATTATCACAATAGGCACAGAAAAGGCCTTTGATAAAATTCAACATCCCTTCATGTTAAAAACTCCCCATGAACTAGGTATTGGTGGGACATATCTCAAAATAAGAAGTGCAATATATGAAAAACCCACAGCCAATATCATACTGAATGGGGAAAATCTGGAAGAATTCCCTTTGAAAACTGGCACAAGACAAGTATACACTCTCTCACCACTCCTATTCAACATAGTACTGGAAGTTCTGGCTAGGGCAATCAGGCAAGAGAAATAAATAAAGGTATTCAAATAGAAAGAGAGAAAGTCAAATTGCCTGTTTACAGAAAACATGATTTTATATTTAGAAAACCCCATCATCTCAGACTCAAAACTCCTTAAACTGATAAGCAACTTCAGCAAAGTCACCAGATACAAAATCAATGTACAAAAATCACAAGCATTCTTATACACCAACAACAGACAAGCAGAGAGCAAAATCATGAATAAACTCCCATTCACAATTGCTACAGAGATAATAAAATACTTAGGAAGACAGCTAACAAGGAATGTGAAGGACCTCTTCAAGGAGAACTCAAAACCACTGCTCAAAGAAATAAGAGAAGACACAAACAAATGGAAAAACATTCCATCCTCATGGATAGGAAGAATCAATATTGTGAAAATGGCCATAGAGCCCAAAGCAATTTATAGACTCCATGCTACTTCCATCAAATTACCATTGAAATTCTTCAAAGAATTACAAAAAAAAAAACTTTAAATTTCATATGGAATCAAAGAAAACACTGTATTGCCAAAGAGAACAAAGCTGGAGGCATCACACTACCTGACTTCAAATTATACTACGAACCTACAGTAAGCAAAACAGCATGGTACTGGTGCCAAAACAGACTTGTAGACCAATGGAACAGAAGACAGCCCTAAGAAATAACACCACACATCTACAACCATCAGATCCTTGACAAACCTGACAAAAACAAACAATAGGGAAAAGATCTCCTATTCAGTAAATGGTGCTGGTAAAACTGGCTAGTCATATGCAGAAAACTAAAACTGGACCCCTTCCTTACACTTTATACATGAATTATCTCAACATGGATTAAAGACTTAAATGTAAAGCCCAAAACTATAAAAATCCTAGAAGAAAAACTAGACAATACCATTCAGGACACAGGCATGGGCAAAGACTTCATGACAATAATGCCAAAATCCAATTGCAACAAAAGCCAAAATTGACAAATGGGATCTAATTAAACTAAAGAGCTTCTGCACAGCAAAAGAAACTATCATCATAGTGAACAGGCAACCTACAGAATGGGAGAAAATGTTTGCAATCTATCCATCTGACAAAGGGCTAATATCCAGAATTTACAAGGAACTTACACAAATTTACAAGAAAAAAGCAAACAACCCCATCAAAAAGTGGGCAAAAAATATGAACAGACACTTCTCAAAAGAAGACATTTATGTGGCCAAAAAATACATGAAATAAAGCTCAAAATCACTGATCATTAGAGAAATACAAATCAAAACCACAATGAGACCATCTCACATCCGTCAGAATGGTCATTATGAAAAAGTCAAGGAACAGTAGATACTGCTAAGACTGTGAAGAAATGGAAGCAATCTTACACTGTTGTTGGGAATGTGAATTAGTTCAACCATTGTGGAAGACAGTATAGGTGATTCCTCAAGGATCTAGACCAGAAATCTCATTTGATCCAGTAATCCCATTACTGGGTATATACCAAAAGGAATATAAATCATTCTACTATAAAGACACATGCACATGTATGTTTATTGCAGCACTATTTACAACAGCAAAGTCATGGAACCAACCCAAATGTCCATCAATGATAGACTGGATAAAGAAAATGTGGTACACATCAAAAAGCTTATCCACCACGATCAAGTTGGCTTCACCCCTGGGATGCAAGGCTGGTTCAACATGTGCAAATCAATAAACATAATCTGTCACATAAACAGAACTAATGACAAAAACCACATGATTATCTCAATAGATGCAGAAAAGGCCTTCAATAAAATTCAACATCCCTTCATGCTAAAAACACTCACTAAATAGGTATTGATGGAACATATCTCAAAATAATAAAAGCTATTTATGACAAACCCACAGCCAATATCATACTGAATGGGCAAAAGCTGGAAGCATTCCCTTTGAAAACTGGCACAAGACAAGGAGGCCTTCTCTCACCACTCCCATTAAACATAGTATTGGAAGTTCTGGCCAGGGCAATCAGGCAAGAGAAACAAATAAAGGTATTCAAATAGGAAGAGAGGAAGTCAAATTGTCTCTGTTCGCAGATTACATGATTGTATATTTAGAAAACCCCATCGTCTCAGCCCAAAATCTCCTTAAGCTGGTAAGCAACTTCAGCAAAGTCTCCGGATACAAAATCAATGTGCAAAAAATCACAATCATTCCTATACACCAATAATAGACAAACACAGAGCCAAATCATGAATGAACACCCATTCACAATTGCTACAAAGAGAATAAAATAACTAGGAATCCAACTTATGAGGAGTGTGAAGGACCTCTTCAAGGAGAACTATAAACCACTGCTCAAAGAAATAAGAGAGGACACAAACAAATGGAAAAACATGCTCATCCATGCTCATGAACAGGAAAAATCAATATTGTGAAAATGGCCATACTGCCCAAAGTAATTTATAGATCAAGCTACCACTGACTTGTTTCATAGAATTAGAAAAAACTACTTTAAATTTCATATGGAACCAAAAAACAGCCTATAGCCAAGACAATCCTAAGCAAAAAAAAAAAAAAAAAGGCTGAAGGCATCATGCTACCTGACTTCAAGCTATACTACAAGGCTACTGTAACCAAAACAGCATGGTACTGTACCAAAACAGATATATAGATCAATGGAACAGAACAGAGGCCTCAGAAATAATGCCACACATCTACAACCATCTGATCTTTGAAAAAGCTGACGAAAACAAGCAATGAGGAAAGGATTCCCTATTTAATAAATGGTGTTGGGAAAACTGGCTAGCCATATGCAGAAAACTGAAGCTGGACCCTTTCCTTAAACCTTATACAAAAATTAACTCAAGATCGATTAAAGACTTAAATATAAGACCTAAAACCATAAAAACCCTAGAAGAAAGCCTAGGCAATACCATTCAGGACATAGGCATGGGCAAAGACTTCATGACTGAAACGCCAAAAGCAACGGCAACAAAAGCCAAAATTGACAAATGGGATCTAATTAAACTAAAGAGCTTCTGCACAGCAAAATAAACTATTATCGGAGTGAACAGAACAGGCAATCTACAGAATGGGAGAAAATTTTTGCAATCTATCCATCTGACAAAGGGCTAATATCCAGAATCTAAAAGAAACTTAAACAAATTTACAAGAAAAAAACAACCCCATCAAAAAGTGGTCGAAGGATATGAACAGACATTTCTCAAAAGAAGACATTTATGTGGCCAAAAAACATATGAAAAAAAGCTCATCATCACTGGTCATTAGAGAAATGCAAATCAAAACCACAATGAGATACCACCTCACACCAGTTAGAATGGCAATCATTAAAAAGTCAGGAAACAACAGATGCTGGAGAGGATGTAGAGAAATAGGAACACTTTTACACTGTTGGTGGGAATGTAAATTAGTTCAACCATTATGGAAGACAGTGTGGTGATTCCTTAAGGATCTAGAACCAGAAACACTATTTGACCCAGCAATCTCATTACTGGGTATAACCCAAAGAATTATAAATCATTCTACTATGAAGACATATGGACATGTATGTTTGTTACAGCACTATTCACAATAGCAAAGACTTGGACCAACCCAAATGCCCAATGATAGACTGGATAAAGAAAATGTGGCACATATATACCATGGAATACTATGCAGCCATAAAAAAGAATGCATTCATGTCCTTTGCAGAAACATGGATGAAGCTGGAAACCATCATTCTCAGCAAACTAACACAGGAACAGAGAACCAAACACCCCACATTCTCACTCATAAGTGGGAGTTGAATAATGAAAACATATGGGCATAGGGAGGGAAACATCACACACCAGGGCCTGTTGGGAGGTGGGGGGCAGGAGGAGGGATAGCATTAGGAGAAATAGCTAATGTAGATGACGGGTTGATGGGTGCAGCAAACTACCATGGTACACGTATACCTATGTAACAAACCTGTAGGTTCTGCACATGTATCCCAGAACTTAAAGTATAATAAAAAAAAAAAAGTGGTACATATACACCATGGAATACTACACAGCCATAAAAAGGAATGAGATCGTGTCCTCTGCAGGGACGTGAATGAAGCTGCAAGCCATCATCCTCAGCAAACTAACACAGGAAAAGAAAACCAAACACCACATGTTCTCACTCATAAGTAGGAGTTGAACAATAAGAACACATGGACACAGGGTGGAGAACAACACAGACCAGGGCCTATTGTGGGGTGGGTGATGAGGGAAGAGAATTTAGAGGACAGGTCAATAGGTGCAGCAAACCACCATGACACACATATACCTATGTAACAAACCTGCATGTTCTGCACATGTATCCTGGAACTTATAGTAAAATTTAAATAAATAAATAATACTCTCACAGACATGCCCATAAATAATATTTAATCAGTTATCTGGGCACCTCATTTCCCAATCAAGTTGACACACAAAATTAACCATCACGGGAAAAGAAATAATTAGGGTTAGATGATGATACTAGTTGTTTTATAAGAAGAGCATGCTCACTCATATATGCTCTCTCTGTCTGTCTGCCATGTGAGGACACAGCAAGAAGGCAGCAAGGAGTGTCCTCACCAGGAGCCAAATCGGCCAGCACCTTGATCTTGAAATTCCCAACCTCCGCAACTCTAGGAAATAAATGTCTGTTGTTAAAGCCACCCAGTGTATACTGTTTTACTATAGTATCCCTAGTAGACTAATGCAGATCGTAATTAATAGAAGCAGGTTTTGAACCCACACTGAAGCTTCCAAGTCTATACTTTACACAACAACACTCCACCATTATAGGGGTGAAAAGATATAACACCTGTTACCCATTTCAAGGTCCACAGCTGTCTACTTCTATAACAAAAGACAGATTAACAAGAGAAACGTATAACATATTCATTCAAAGTTTTCTGCGACACAGGAGTCTTCAAAAATGAAGACCCAAAGATTCCAGGAAAACTGTGTATTTTTATGCTTAGGTTCAATGAAAAATAGACAGCCACGTAGGAATGTGATTGAACAAGAAGGGTATAATCTAATGGTAATTGAGGAGGGAATCCAGCAAGGTCTCTTGGTTCAGATTCTTTTTGTCTTCTCTATGTAGCATTCCTTCCTCTGGGAATGGGACAGGACACTTGTCATATGAGAACCTCAGGGAACCAAGGAGAAGGTCAGACAGTGACATTTCTAGGCTCTATGGCTTGCTTTGAGGAAGAGGAATTCTGATTTCTATGACCTGCTTCAGGGGAGAAATGAGGGAAGCGGAAAAGAGGGTGGGAGATGGTCAGAGGAAATTTCTTACTTCTGGGGCGCTTCCAGTCTTCCTCGGTTCAAAGTATTAAACACTCTAAAGTGCCACACTATACTTTGAAGTATCATATTCTGAGCTTCAATACCACCTTAGAGTCTGTTCTTCTCTAGGCCCTTTGTATCTTAAATTAAACATTACTACTTTAAATAATCTTTTCTCTGAGTACCCTATTTCATCACAACATTTTAGTGTTTCCTTCACTGCACTTTTCTCAAAGTATTATGCACATCCTTTCTTTTTTTTTTTTTTTTTTTTTGTTTTTTGAGACCAAGTCTCGCTCTGTCACCCAGGCTGGAGTGCAGTGGTGTGATCTCGGCTCACTGCAAGCTCCACCTCCCGGGTTCACGCCATTCTCCTGCCTCAGCCTCCCGAGTAGCTGGGACTACAGGCACCCGCCACCATGCCCGGCTAATTCTTTGTATTTTTAGTAGAGACGGGGTTTCACCATGTTGGTCAGGATGGTCTCGATCTCCTGACCTCATGATCCACCTGCCTCGGCCTCCCAAAGTGCTGGGATTACAGGCGTGAGCCAACGTGCCCGCCCATTGTTGTTTGTTTTTTTTTTACCTTTTTGCTTACCGACTATGTAACAGGTACTGCTAGGTAATGGTAATGGTAATGGCATACAATAATAAATACAAACAGACCTTGCTCCTACTCACATAGAGTTTATAGTGTAGATTAATCTTCTTTTCTTGCAAATATCAGGATCATAACACCAGTCGAACATGAACACAAGATGAAATTGAGATTAGCCAGGAGACAAGCATGAAGATGAGAATAAGGCAAGGACGGTCCAGGTTGGGAAGGCAAAGGGAGCTGCTAAGGGAGAGCACCTGATAAGAACTTCCCCCCTCCCTTAGAAAGGGGCAGTGCTTCAGCATCTGTACATGTCAAGCAGTACCTGAGGTGGACTTCAAACAGAAACAGCATGATCTGATGGCTTAAAAAGATAGATGTCCCTAGAAAGCAGAATGAGCCATGATAGAAATTGAAATCTTGCCTTCATCTTTCAAAGACATGAAATCAGTATTCTGCAACATACTGGGGCACTAGTTACTCCCCTGATTTAAACATCCCAGATAAATGGAATTTATTTAACTCTGGATGTCTGGTAAGGCAGTCAGCGACCAAATATACCCAATTGAAGATGAGGGTCTCTCATTTCTAAGAGGGCAAGAACTTAACTAAGTGCAGCTGCAGTATACAATCTCAGGCTTGGCCTCGTGACTCCCATGATATATAAGCCTCTTAACAGACATAAAAGAGGAGACAGCACTTATGAGAATCTTGTAGCTTTCAGTTTAAGCAAGTGACTCACCCAGTCTCAGAAGCCTCATAACCTTGTGAAAACCTTCTATACACCAACCATTATTCTACGCACTATAGATGTTAAAAAAAAAGAAATAGAACAAACACAGTTCTGCTGTTACAAATCTTATATTCTAATGAGAGTAAAATAAATTAACTCATGAATAAAAACTTATTTTGATGATAGATGCTGTGAAGAAAATAAAACAGGGTCATGTGATAGGGTGACTAAGTGTCAACTAAGTGTTGTGGATACTGCTAATTGTCTAAAAGAATCCATCTTCCCCTTCTTTATTTTTTTTATTTTTTATTTTTTTGAGACGAAGTTTCACTCTTATTGCCCAGGCTGGAGTGCAATGGCACAATCTCAGCTCACTGCAACCTCCACACCTCCTGGGTTCAAGCAATTCTCCAGCCTCAGCCTCCAGAGTAGCTGGAATCATAGGCACCTGCCACCATGCCCAGTTAATTTTTTGTATATTTTTAGTAGAGACAGGGTTTCACCATGTTGGCCAGGCTGGTCTCAAACTCCTGACCTCAGGTGATCTGCCTGCCTCAGCCTCTCAAAGTGCTGAGATTACAGGCATGAGCCACTGCACTGGGCCCATCTTCCCCTTCTAGAAGTAGAGTTGTATTGGACACATGACTGTTTTGCTAATTACATTTCTAGACTCTCTTTGCAGCAAATGTGGCCATGTGTCTATGTCCTCACCAATAAAATACAGAAGGAAATTATGTATGCCACTTTTGGTTCTAAGAGTTAACATACTGGGCATGCCTCATCCATGCTCTCTTTCCCCTTTCCATTGGCTTTAAAATGTATGCAGTGACAATCCAGCATTAATTATTCAGATAAGGACAATACTCAACAGGACAAGATAGGAGGATCCTGGATCCATGAATGACCTCATGGAGTAGAATTTTCCCATAACCTGAATCAATTATGTCATACCATACCAGCTTACCCTTTCTCCGCCTAGGCAACTGGGGCTTGAGGCAGAACTATTAAGTTGGATGGTAAAAGAAGATGGCATTTAGGAGATGAGGGCTGCATGATGAGAAAAAATTAGCCATATAAATGTGTAGGAGTGGGACAGAAAAAGCATTGATTGCATGCCAGAGAGAGCCTGGCAAATTTCTATTTGAGATATCAGTAAGACAGCTACTACATTAACACCAGAACCACACGTACTGGTAAACCTTTGGCAGAGGGCTAGGAGCTAGATTATGAGGATCTGGGAAGGGTTGAAGGTAAAGAACATAAAGTAAGCCCAAGAACAGGCCAGACCGGAGGCAAAGACCAGAATTTGGTGATCACAGAAGTTTCTATGTAGTGTCCAGCTTTCACCATCAAAGGTCAAAAGAAAGTGAATGGCTAATGTTTGGACAAACAGGAGTAGTGGGAGATATGGCAAGCAGCTGGTCAGACAAACCATAAATGTTTAGTAATTTAATCATTTAACATAAATTTGTTTTTGTCTTTATTTGTTAATTAAGTTACCGTATGTGTGTATGTGATACTATCTGTTCTGCTACTACGTATTGCTGTATTTTTTCCTTAGCAAGTGTTGAAAACCGTTTCTTTGTTTTGTCATTCAAATAACACCCACTGACCAACACACAGCAGTCCCCATGTGCCTGATATTTCAAGCAGATTCACAAGAACATGTACAGAAAGACAGAAGGGAAAGAATATTTAACCATTAAGAGGGAATGTTAATGTCTAATGATTTTTTAAGCTCCCTTAAGATACACATGAAAATACTTTTCTGAAAGGCTCTAAGATGCTCAAAGAATGACGAGCAAAGGCAGGAATGCAAAGACTTATGAGAATGATTGAGAAACAAGCAAGCCAAAGGAGCAGATGAGGCAGAATAAAGCAAACAAGAGGCAACATCAGGGATGCCAGAAGCTGAAAAAGTTTGTACCTGAATCTAATTTTATATGTTTCTCGCTGGGGCATAAGTCTAAGGTGACTAACATAGAAACTACAGACAGAAATAAGTAAAAACGCAAGCAGGAGTGTAGAACAGAGGTCTTGCCAAATAAGCTCATTACTTTTTATTCTACCTTCAATGAAGATGGAGAAAATATTTGCTAATTGTCACAGAATTTTTTAAGTGGAGGCCAATGGGCTTAATGCTTCTCATTCTGTCATTCAGGGCTGTAAATATTCTTGCTCCATTGTCCCTTTTTCATCTCCTATCAGAGTGAAAAAGAATTATTACTTCTAGGGAGTTAGAAAGTTTTGCAAAATGTGAAGAGCTCTAATTTGAGGTGGTGTGGAGATTGTTGTTCAGTCTCCCAGGCTAGCGGGCATGGTGTTCTGATCCTTCCCTTCAGCCTGTCATGAGAATGCAGATGAAGAAGGTGTCCAGGGAAACGCTCTATTGCTCTGTCCTCTCCCACAGGGGAAAAGGGGAAAGGTGGTTTCAGGGCTACCGTGAAGCACCATTGCTTTCTACTGAGTTAACTGTCATCTCACTCCTCTAATAAAACCCTTCAACACTTCCTCATTCCCCTCAGGATTTAGTAAAAACTCCAGAACATGACTTAGAAGACGCTTTATCTCTACCCTTTCCTCCCAGTCACATCTGTCCACATCCTCGCCTCACATTCTTCAGTTCTGGTCATGTAGAACTATCCAGAAATTCTCAGAAAGCGACACGCATTCTTTCTTGTACCTTGGTTACCCTTCTTACACCTTCTCTCTTTCTTAGACCTTGGTTGCCCTTCTCTTGTCCCAGTAAACTTTCCTACTTGTTCTTCTGTTTTCAACCTAAGTCCCACTTCCTCTGGGAAGAAGCCCCTGGCACTTCCCAGTCTGAGGGGGTGCCCCTATGTGCCCTTGTGACACTCCATATCACCCCTGTTGAAACACAAACATGTCTGTCTGCTTCCTCTCCACCACCAGGAGGGCAGTCTGTGTCTCCCTGCCATTGCACCACCAGCACCTAGCTCAATGTTTGCCATATGTCAGGGAACCAATAAATATTTGTTCAGGGAATATGTTTACTTTTTTTTTTTTTGAGATGAGGTCTTGCTCTGTTGCCCAGGCTGGAGTGCAGTGGCATGATCTCTGCTCACTGCCACCTCTGCCTCCCGGGTTCAAGCGATTCTCCTGCCTCAGCCTCCCAAGTAGCTAGGATTACAGGTGCCCACCACCACGCCTGGCTAATTTTTGTATTTTAAGTAGAGGCAGGGTTTCGCCATGTTGGCCAGGCTGGTCTCGAACTCCTGACCTCAAATGATCCACCCATCTCAGCCTCCCAAAGTGCTGGGATTACAGGCGTGACCATGCCCGGCCTTCATGTGAAAAAAAAAAAAAAAAAAAAAAAAAAAAAAGTCAATAGGGATCATCTTTAGGCAGCAAAAAATAAAGAGTCTCAAATCAAATTTCTAAGTGCTATTCTCAGCATGTCCAGACATTGTAGTTCCTGAGTCATACCTCACTTCTCCTTACTTATGTTTACATTAGTTTTTAAAAAGCAGCCCTTTGACCTATGAAAAACTAAAGTTTGAATTCTTTGTTTATACACCTTTAGTTGAATAATTCACTTGACACAAGTTAAAATGGCAAATATTGAGGCAAAAACTGTGGAAGACAGTTTCTGGGAAGACCATAAGAACTCTACAAAAACACCTTTATTTAACTTTGCTAAACAAGAAAAAAATAGAAAAAAATTTTCAAGGCCCTTTGACTCACAAAGCATTATCTCTGCTTTTAATTTCTTACCAGTGATTTGGTTGACACAAAGCTGTAAGATTAAGCACTAAGATACCAAAGCATATGTGTCTAGCACGTTTCCTTTTAGGTAAACTTGGCCCAATTCATTTATAAATACATTTTCTATCACATCCTTGGAGAAGCTGATCAAAGCGGCCTCCAACTGAGTCAAGATAGACAAGGAGTCACCGTGACAATTCCCATCACACACGCTCCCTCAGGAAATTTCTGTGGCTTATTCAGGTGTTTCCACATATAGTAGAAAGAGATTCTTTATTAAAAGGAAGAAACAGGCATAAAATGAGAAAGCTGGTTATAAGTTTCCCAAACTCAAGATGTGCTATTTTAGAATAATGTTTCTTTACATAGAAGGCCACTTGCCCTCACTCCTTTCATTCATTCAATAAGCACTCATGAGACATCTTCTGCTCAAGGCAACGAGGATTCCATAGAGCAAGGCATGTTCTTGTCCTCAAAATGTTCAGCGTGTCACACATACTTTTAGAAATAATAACCATCGTAGATGGTGAATACCAGAAGAAGATGATAACTTTAGTATTATTTGCATATGCATATTTTGGCTTTGAATAATCCACTGCTATGTGTTTTGCCAACATTAATTTATATATTTTCCATTCCCGCTGTGATCTAAGTATCTAAGTATCTTGACAGGAAGGAAGCTGTTTTATACTGCTTCTTGTCATGCATAACATTATTTCCCTAAATTTTCCATAACTCACAGTAATAAACACAATTTGCATTGTGACTCAATACACACATATACACTTATAACAAAAATTTCACAAAAATATACCCACCGTTACTATATCAATGCATTTTGGTGTTTTCTATTTTGTAATACTCTATTCTAACCCATTTCATGTAAAACAAAAAACATGAGAGTCATGACCCACTAATAAGACATAACTCTTGGTTTAAAAAAAATTACTCCAAAGACTTGCAAAGTATTTACGAAACGTGGAATGATACTTGGTAAACAACCACATGACAGGCCGGGCGCGGTGGCTCACCTGTAATCCCAGCACTTTGGGAGGCCGAGACAGGCGAATCACGAGGTCAGGAGATCGAGACTACCCTGGCTAACACGGTGAAACCCCATCTCTACTAAAAATACAAAAAATTAGCCGGGCGTGGTGGCGGGTGCCTGTAGTCCCAGCTACTCGGGAGGCTGAGGCAGGAGAATGGCATGAACCTGGAAGGCGGAGCTTGCAGTGAGCAGAGATCGTGCCACTGCACTCCAGCCTGGGTGACAGAATGAGTGGAGACTCCATCTCAAAATAGACAAATAAATAAATAAACAAACAAACAAACCACATGAATAAAGGTCATGTGGCATAGGTATAGGTATTGGAATTTCAAGTCTGCAATAAGATATACGTGAACTTTAATCAAGGCTCTGCCAATTACTGGACATGGAACCTTAAACAAGTATTTAACCTCTTTAAGCCTCAATGCCATTATACAGAAAATGGTGAAAATTCATAGTACCTACCTGTTGAGACAGTACAAGAGATCATACATACTAAGTATTTACTAAAATGAAAACCATATATTAAACACATAAGAAAATGTTAAAATTTAGGAAATCTATTCAAAGAAATGAAAACAATACTTGAGAAGAAAGTTAAAAGTAATTGGCATTGGTCAATTTTCACAAGACGTCAGGGAAGCGAACTTCAAGTCGAGATAGTGGATACTTCACAGACTATCTAAGTAAAGATATATTTCATGGGCTAGGGGAATATAAGAATGGGTTGCCAGTATAGACCATTTTCTGCTGAGTTACAGAAAAGAATAGCATCCCATTTGTTTGATGCAGATAAGATTTGGGCCAAAAAAAAAAAAAAAAGAGGAAGATGGGGGAAAAATAAATAAGTATTTTTGAAGTTTCATTGAGTCATATGATCATACAGATGAAGTTTGACAAATGAATCAAGAATGGATACTCAGGGAAAAATGCTTCCTAATACTGCACCGAGAAAACTGAATCAAGTCCTGACACCTGTAGAATGACCATAGGGCTAATTTGAATAGCATAGGTATCACAGGGGCATTTTGGCCTGGATTATGCCCACTGTCTACGCTGCCATCTGTGACATCTTTCTTGGCTGCATGGACTCACCCAAAACATAATCTAGAGCAGCCTCTCTAACATGACTCCTTAGTTTAACATCTGCCACTCAAAGGATTCTAAGACCCTTTAGCAAAGAAAGTTTAAGAGGTTCACTCCCAAACTTTCCAAGCCCATTAATCTTATTTTATCATTTCACTCACCCAAGACAGTTCTACTAACCCTAGAGTCAGCTGGTGGAGGACAGATGTCCACAGGGTGCCCAAGGGACTAAGAGACTTGACTTCTACAGGACATTTTTTACACAGTCTCCAGAAAGCTATGGTAAATCAACTTAATAATCATGTATCCTCAAATGCAGACAGGGCGCCATTGTAGTTCATATCCCCTGAATCCTAAGGCAGCTAAAGGGTGAGGGAAAAAAAATCACTGTCTGAATACATGATACTGGAGCTTGTTACAGAGAGGAGCAATGACAAGGATGACTTCAATGAAGTGTGGCCCACTTATCCACAAGACACTGATATGCAAGCACTGGCCTTATAGACCTGCCAACAATGTTAGAGAACAAATAAAAGAACAGAAAGAATATAGTTCCACTACATCCACTGAATTAAACAGGCAAATGGTGAGGATTCAGCATGGAGCTATATGATGCATCAGTAATCAGAGATAGAGATTCTGTTGTCCATTCAGCTGGAAACAGATTCCGGCTGCTACTTAAAATACCAGCAGGAGTGTCGATCTACCATGCCACCAATATTTTTTTCAAAATGCTCAGGCAGCCAGATAAATCACTCTGTAGCTTCCCCCTGCTACCTATGGATTGACAGTATTTATAAACAGATGTGTTAACCTCCTCAGAGTCCAAGGAAATGTTCCTACCACACTGAAGAGATTTTACAGTTCATATATCAAGCAAAGGGGACGGAGGGGTCTTTTTTGTTCACATACCAGTGTTTCTAGCATCTGGGTTATAGCAAGAGCCAATAATTCCTTTTGTGTAGCCAGTGGTAGCAAGTGGCAAAATACTTTATCCCTGCCATAATACAAAGGATCTCCAAGCAGGTTTTAGCTTCTCCCATCTAGTTATTTGCAATGGTAGAATAAAGAAAACACATTTTATCATGTCTCAAAGGTCCTTTACAATCTGAGCCCTGACTCCCTTTCCATCAACTGATGCCCTCACCTAGCAGCGAGGACATCACTCCAAGGACACACAGAACGAGTCACTGTGCCCTGAGTAGACTGTTCTATAGTATCATGGAATCGGTGCATGACTTAGTGAGCGCTCTGCTGGAATGCCATACATTCTTCTCTTATCCACAAGGAGGGCACCCGCTTATTTTCATACCCTAATTTAAACATCACCTAGTCTCTAAACCCTTACTTTACTCCTCCAGGCAGAATTCACAGCCTTGTTTGTACACATTCTAGACTGCAAACTCTTTGAGGACCGGACACACCTCCCAGAGAGTTTACTCAGCACAGTGTCTGGCATATAGTAAGTTCACAATGAAGGACTCAGATGAAGAGTTTTTAGGTAAATGCCATTGTCTCTTCTTACCAAAAACAGAGTAAGGGGACCAGGGAGTTTACAGGAAGAAAAATGGAGGTAGAGGAACATCCATCTGGCTGAACACCAATGGGCATGTCAGGGAAGGGAAGGTTTTTTCTTTCTTTTGCTGCAATTGGGTTACGCTTGAAAGTGGCTACCATCAGGTAATAAAACAACAATTTTCAATGTCAGAGTTCCTAATTATGACCTAAGAATGGGCTTTCACAGATCTCTTTCTGCTCCCATCCTAGATTTATATGCAGATCCACAGTTTTCATCATATTTTCAGAAATGTTCAAAGCTTAGAAAAGATTACAGACAACTGTCCAATTTTTTTTTAATATGGACATGCCAAGAAAGCACTGTTTTAAGGTTTTCATGCTATTCCATCGTGTTGATGATATTTAAGAGACTAAAAGTGACAGAGAAAAAATCTATAAATTGCTTTGATACAACACTTTACTCAATGTAAAGTTACATTCCTATGCCCTTGTATACATTTTTTCACTTATCACAAAAATATATAAGAAGTCAATAAGCGTTTGTTAAATGCTTGCTTTGTGTCCTACAATGTTATACCTACATTTGGGGTGCTTGTATTCAGATAAGTCCACACAATTATTTAGGAAATAGGAAAGAGAATCCACAATACTTGTAAAATTTGGTGGTTCACATAATGAATGCTGTAGGAGCCAGATGTGGAGCTGACCAAGGACAGGGAAGGTTTCTCAGAAGACCTTGAGAAGGGTGCCTTCTGCCCACAAGGGTCCTATGGAATAGTAGTGTTTCAGCCAGGAAGCAACGTGATAACCAGATATTGAGCTTAAATCAGAAAGCCTAAGTTTTAGGCCCAGTGTTGCTGCTTACTGGCCATGTAGCCTTGGGCCATTTATTTTTCTGTGCCTCAGTTTCCCCAGAAGTCCCATGAGAATAATGTCTTTCCTTTTCCTCTCTCCATGACATGTTTGCTGGGCTCCAACAAGACAGAGCAGGTGAAAAGCATTTTCCAAGTTACAAGCCACTATACTGTTGCAGGTAAAGATGCTGCTGGAAGTGGTCAACACAAGTACACAGAATCATCTGTGACGAAGAATACATCATTTTCTTCTGTCTGTTTTAGTTTTGTTGTCTTGTCTCTCTGCAATCCAATGTAAGGTTCTTTGTGTTCATTTAATAACATTTCTTGTCAAATTTCTCATACATAAAGTTTTATGTACAAGCAGCACAACAACTGCCATCTGGCTGCTACGATTATTTTCAGAAAGGGGCAAGTGAAAGAACAGAAACTTCATTCTAGCCAAAACTAAGCAGGCTTTCTTGTTAAAGACTCTCCCGGAGGTGGAAAATTTCAGCATTCACATCATTTTTTCCTTTCAAAGCCTCTCCCCTGAGCCCTCTGCAGCTTGTCCATGGTACACAGTTCGGAATCACCCAACCACTTAGGACACTGGGATCTGGAGGCAGCAGCAAATGTATTTCACATTCAAGAGGAGAAACATTAGCAAGCACAACATTTAATATGCTGTGTGCTGCAAGGATCAGGGGCTCAGACTCTCCATTTCAGCTTCACTGGTTAGACTGCAATCTGAACAACAGTGTGCAGTGATGCAGTGTGTTTGGCCCTCATCTGTGCCAAGCAGCAGTTTTATCATCAGTAAGGAAGCATTAAGTGAACCCCAGGGATAGCATATGTATTGTGTTTAGAGGAAGGGGTGAACATCGATCAATGCTGTGTAATTTAAAAGGTTTTCATGCTGTTTGCAGGAAGCTATATAAGCTTAGATTCCTTTGTCCCAGTTAAAGAGAAAATGGTTCTAGTAAAGAAAGATGGATTTAAAATAGTGGTTACCCATGGAGTGAACCTAAGTGATAAAAGAAGACAGATAGGATAATGGACATCGCCCAGCACGTTAGAGGAGGCACATATTATTTCACATTTGCAGAAGAGCACACTTTGGGAATTCTGAGCTAGACACCCATTCAAATGAATCTTTTTATTGCTTTTGATTACACAGTCTTTTAGTCCCTCCTTGTCAGTTCCCAGTTGTCTCCTGTTAGAGGAGAATTACAATCAGTCTTTATGCCAGAAAAGCATAAACTTGAGGGGAGAGAAAGGACAAACAGAATGGGGTGGATGATAAGGAAAAGGAGATATATGAGTCAAGATTTCATCATGCCAGTTAAATTTACACTCCTGTGCCAGGAATAAATAAACATAAACAAGGATTGCAGACCCTCCTCATATACAAATGATTGTAACTTCATTCAACCCTACAGTCTAGTTGTCTGATTTACCCTAAATTTGTTCATCAACTCCCTGCTACCAGGCTTGTGTCTCAGCTGTCACCATAGCACCTACTGGTATCTTATCATTCCTTCACAATCCAACTCAAGTGCTATCTTTTCAAAGAGCTTTCTCAAATTCTACTACTTGGAATGAATCTCTCTAGCAAATTGCTGTAAAGTACAGTTTAGCACTTAACACAATGTATGTGGTTTAGGATTGTTATTTATGTGCGTGTTAAGTTGCCCTCTCCACCACCACCACCACCACATTATGAGCTGTGAGGCCAGGCACTGTGCCCTAACCATCTGGAGTTCCTAGTGGTGCTTGGCCCACTGTTAGTACACCATGTGCATGTGTTATGCTCATGCAAATACAGGCAGTGCACAACCTGGAGTCCTGCAATTATGACCAACACATACATAAGACGGACTCAACAATCTCCACTCCTCTTCTGCCTTTCAAGAAGGGTTGCTGCTCTCTCAGCTGCCACCCAATTCCATGATTCTTGAGCTGCTTGAACTCAAATCTTGTGAGTTTTGTCAGTAACTTTTTTTAGAGGCTTGCCTAAGCTAAAATCCATGCAAATATAAATGACACTTATTCTCACCTTTAATTTGTAGTTGTGGAGAAATCCACAACCTTTAAAATTTGACAAAAGCCTTTGATATTAGGCTTACAGATATTTATAAAGTTTACCTAGTACATTAATTTCTCTAGGAAATTCATATATACTAATTTACATAACCCCAATAACAACCCCATGTGGTAATATTATTGCTCCCACTTTAAAGATAATGCAAACTAAGGCAT